>NC_069505.1:433096149-433237032 GCF_027579735.1 Bombina bombina
GGTTTGCAAGAAAAACTAGACCTACTGCAGACATACTGTAAGTCATGGGCAATGGAAGTGAATATGGAAAAAACTAAAGTCATGATTTTCCTGAAAAAGCCCAAAAAATCTCCAGCAAAAACTCAAATTCCTATTGTTCTCTAAAGAGGTAGAGCACACATTAATACCTCCCAATTGTCCCGATTTTCGCGGGACAGTCCCGATTTTAGGGGTCTGTCCCCCTGTCCCGGATTGCTAGCCATCTGTCCCGATTTGCCCCATGCATTAAAAAATATATATATATATATATATTTTTTTTTTTTTTTTAAATTCTGTTGGGCCCATACTCAGAAGCAGCTGGCTTTGCTCTCACAGGGTTAGATACCTGTTAGATTCCCTGTGGAAAAGGAATGGTGTGTGGGTTAAGCAGGAGTAAGAAGGCTGTATACACTCTGACCACGGGTAATAGTGACCTCTCTGACCTACCTCTGGTAGTGATGATGTCTAACCCCTGGTGATAATACTAGCATGCCTTCAGTTTTATACAATGAGCAGTGCTAATACCAGGGTAACGAACTGTGGCAGCCGCAGACTGCCAGCTAATGTGCTTGCCAACCCCAGGACCCCATACAATGAATTACAGATACCAATATATGATGTAGTGTGTGTGTCTATCTGTATCCATAACTGTGTGTGTGTATCTGTATGTATAAGTTTATGCTATGTAGTGTCTGTGTATCTGCCTGTATAAGTGTATGCTATGTAGTGTGTGTGTATCTGCATGTGTAAGTGTATACTATGTAGTGTGTGTGTGTATCTGCATGTGCAAGTGTATGCTATGTAGTGTGTGTGTATCTGCATGTGTAAGTGTATGCTATGTAGTGTGTGTGTATCTGCATATGTAAATGTATGCTATGTAGTGTGTGTGTATCTGCATGTATAAGTGTATGCTATGTAGTGTCTGTGTATCTGCCTGTATAAGTGTATACTATGTAGTGTGTGTGTATCTGCATGTATAAGTGTATGCTATGTAGTGTCTGTGTATCTGCCTGTATAAGTGTATGCTATGTAGTGTGTGTGTATCTGCATGTATAAGTGTATGCTATGTAGTGTGTGTGTATCTGCATGTGTAAGTGTATACTATGTAATGTCTGTGTGTATCTGCATGTGTAAGTGTATGCTATTTAGTGTGCTACTGTGCATTTTTGCTGACTTTAAAGGCCAGAATCTATAATATTAATGGGGAATGCAGAGTATATACTATGTAATGTCTGTGTGTATCTGCATGTATAAGTGTATGCTATGTAGTGTGTGTGTACCTGCATATGTAAATGTATGCTATGTAGTGTGTGTGTATCTGCATGTATAAGTGTATGCTATGTAGTGTCTGTGTATCTGCCTGTATAAGTGTATGCTATGTAGTGTGTGTGTATCTGCATGTATAAGTGTATGCTATGTAGTGTGTGTGTATCTGCATGTGTAAGTGTATGCTATGTAGTGTGTGTGTATCTGTATGTATAAGTGTATGCTATGTAGTGTGTGTGTATCTGCATGTGTAAGTGTATGCTATGTAGTGTGTGTGTATCTGCATGTGTAAGTGTATACTATGTAGTGTGTGTGTGTATCTGCATGTATAAGTGTATGCTATGTAGTATGTGTGTGTGTGTATCTGTATGTGTAAGTGTATGCTATGTAGTGTGTGTGTGTGTGTGTGTGTGTATCTGCATGTGTAAGTGTATGCTATGTAGTGTGTGTGTATCTGCATGTGTAAGTGTATGCTATGTAGTGTGTGTGTGTATCTGCATGTATAAGTGTATGCTATGTAGTGTGTGTGTATCTGCATGTGTAAGTGTATGCTATGTAATGTGTGTGTATCTGCATGTGTAAGTGTATGCTATGTAGTGTGCTACTGTGCATTTTTGCTGACTTTAAAGGCCAGAATCTAGAATATTAATGGGGAATGCAGAGAGCAGTTTTAAAGAATTTATTATTAAATGTGCAATTAAGATAAAAATATTTAGCAATGTCTTTGCAAAGGCTAATTAAATACATAGCTCACATAGCCATACCAGTGGTTTGAGCTTGTGTTTGATTTGCTGCCTAAGTATATTAAAATATATGACTTTATTTAGAATTTTATTTATATTACTTTAATCTTATGATTTTTTAAGCCCCGCCCCCCACATGTCAATTTTTTGCCGCGGGGTGTGTGTGTGTGTGTGGGGGGGGGGGGGGGGGGGGATGTCCCTCTTTTGTATTTTGAAATGTTGTGAGGTATGAATTATACCTATCTTGGGCTTACACTGAGTGCATCAGGAAGCTTTAAACTGGCCATTAAAACACTGCAAGAAAAAGCCCTTAGAGCCTTCCATGCAATAAAGAAGCTGCTAGCCACCCTAAACCCTCCTACAGAACTGTTACTTAAAGGGACACTGAACCCAATTTTTTTCTTTTGTGATTCAGATAGAGCAGCAATTTTAAGCAACTTTCTAATTTACTCCTATTATCAATCTTTCTTCATTCTCTTGGTATGTTTATTTGAAAAGCAAGAATATCAGTTTAGATGCTGGCCCATTTTTGGTGAACAACTTGAGTTGTCCTTGCTGATTGGACAGCACCAATAAGCAAGTGCTGTCTATGGTTCTGAACCCAAAAATTGCTGGATCCTTAGCTTAGATGCCTTCTTTTTCAAATAAAGATAGAAAGAGAACAAAGAAAACTTTATAATAGGAGTAAATTAGAAAGTTGCTTAAAATTGCATGCTCTATGTGAATCAGGAAAGAAAAAATTTGGGTTCAGTGTCCCTTTAAGGTATTTGAAAGCACCATTGTACCAATCCTGCTGTATGGCTGTGAGGTCTGGGGCCCAACACTGACCCAGAACTACCGAGAATGGGACAAAACTCACAGAAATTGCACATCTCCAATTCTGTAAATATGCACTGCGGGTACACAGAAGCGCCCCTAACAATGGGTGCAGAGCAGAGCTGGGAAGATTCCCATTGTTGCTACCAATGCAAAAAACGGGAGTACAAATTCTGGTGTCACCTCACAAATAGTGACACAAGCACACTTTACCACCAAGCACTCTGTGACCCAGCATCAAAATCATTTAGAGAATATACATCAGACCTTCAAAACCACATCAGCAAAAGCACAGCCCATGAGAGAGTCACCAAACACCTTACAAACAGCTCTGAAGGAGAGGTACACTGGGCACTGGGGGGGGGGGACAGATAGGGCAACAGAACAAGAGGGAGTGTTACAGGTCACTACAGAAAGAGTACAGATTAGCTGAGTATCTCACATGTGTCACTAAACACCTTACACACAGCTCTGAAGGAGAGGTACACTGAGCACTGGGAGGTACAGACTGGGTAACAGAACAAGAGGGAGTGTTACAGGTCTCTACAGAGAGAGTACATACCAGCTGAGTATCTCACATGTGCCACTAAACACCTTACACACAGCTCTGAAGGAGAGGTACACTGGGCACTGGGGGGGACAGGGGACAGATAGGGCAACAGAACAAGAGGGAGTGTTACAGGTCTCTACAGAGAGAGTACAGACTAGCTGAGTATCTCACATGTGTCACTAAACACCTTACACACAGCTCTGAATGAGAGGTACACTGAGCACTGGGAGGTACAGACTGGGTAACAGAACAAGAGGGAGTGTTACAGGTCACTACAGAGAAAGTACAGACTAGCTGAGTATCTCACATGTGTCACTAAACACCTTACACACAGCTCTGAAGGAGAGGTACAGTGAGCACTGGGAGGTACAGACTGGGTAACAGAACAAGAGGGAGTGTTACAGGTCACTACAGAGAGAGTACAGACTAGCTGAGTATCTCACAAGTGTCACTAACCCAAAGCACAGACAGATACTCACTAAATACAGAATCTCTAACCACCAGCTGGAAATAGAGACTGGCAGATATCAGACAAAATAAAGACCCAGGGCAGCCAGACAATGTGCGCAGTGTGACAGTGGGGACATAGAGACTGAAGCGCACTTTCTCTTGTACTGTACAAGATACAAACCCTTAAAGGATAAACACTTCCCAAAAATAATGAAAGAAATAACAGACTTCCCACAGATGTCGGAACAAGATAGACTATGTGTACTCTTAGGAGAAAAAAACAAAGCTACAAGGATAGTAGCAAAATATGTAGCAGACTGTCACATGACCAGAACCCCCAATCAGATTAAATTAACTGTTATCATATTTACTGACTATACTCCTACTTTATTAATTGTTATTGATCTGTTTTATTGTATTACTTTGCAACACATGTAATAATGTCATGCTGATAAAGTATTCTTGACTTGACTTGACACACATACAAGGTGTATAGCACAGTAAGAAGGTGTAATTCAACAGCACAAAGAGAGCAGACAGACGGCACAGAGAGAGCAGACAGACGTCACAGAAAGAGAGCAGACACACGGCACAGATAGAGAGCAGACAGATGGCACAGAGAGAAAGCAAACACACCACACAGATAGAGAGCAGACACACAGCACAGAGGGAGCAGACACACGGCACAGAGAGGGCAGACACACGGCACAGAGAGGGCAGACACACAGCACAGAGGGAGCAGACACACGGCATAGAGGGAGCAGACACACGGCACAGAGGGAGCAGACACACGGCACAGAGGGAGCAGACACACGGCACAGAGGGAGCAGACACACGGCACAGAGGGAGCAGACACATGGCACAGAGGGAGCAGACACACGGCACAGAGGGAGCAGACACACGGCACAGAGAGGGCAGACACACGGCACAGAGAGGGCAGACACACAGCAGAGAGGGCAAACACACAGCAAAGAGAGGGCAGACACACAGCACAGAGAGGGTAGACACACAGCACAGAGATGGCAGACAGCACAGAGAGGGCAGACACAGGGCACAGAGAGAGCAGACACACGGCACAGAGAGAGCAGACACACAGCACAGAGAGGGCAGACACACAGCACAGAGAGGGCAGCACAGAGAGGGCAGACACACAGCACAGAGAGGGCAGCACAGAGAGGGCAGACACACAGCACAGAGAGGGCAGCACAGAGAGGGCAGACACACAGCACATAGAGGGCAGCACAGAGAGGGCAGACACACAGCACAGAGAGGGCAGAGACACAGCAAAGAGAGGGCAGACACACAGCACAGAGAGGGCAGACACACAGCACAGAGAGGGCAGCACAGAGAGGGCAGACACACAGCACAGAGAGGGCAGAGACACAGCACAGAGAGGGCAGACACACAGCACATAGAGGGCAGCACAGAGAGGGCAGACACACAGCACAGAGAGGGCAGACACACAGCAAAGAGAGGGCAGACACACAGCACAGAGAGGGCAGACACACAGCACAGAGAGGGCAGACACACAGCACAGAGAGGGCAGCACAGAGAGGGCAGACACACAGCACAGAGAGGGCAGCACAGAGAGGGCAGCACAGAGAGGGCAGACACACAGCACAGAGAGGGCAGCACAGAGAGGGCAGACACACAGCACAGAGAGGGCAGCACAGAGAGGGCAGACACACAGCACAGAGAGGGCAGCACAGAGAGGGCAGACACACAGCACAGAGAGGGCAGCACAGAGAGGGCAGACACACAGCACAGAGAGGGCAGACACACAGCAAAGAGAGGGCAGACACACAGCACAGAGGGGGCAGACACACAGCACAGAGGGGGCAGACACACAGCACAGAGGGGGCAGACACACAGCACAGAGGGGGCAGACACACAGCACAGAGGGGGCAGACACACAGCACAGAGGGGGCAGACACACAGCACAGAGAGGGCAGACACACAGCACAGAGGGGGCAGACACACAGCACAGAGGGGGCAGACACACAGCACAGAGGGGCAGACAGCCGCACAGATAAAAACAACACACAAGCAGTAAAAGGAACACAGAAGTTCATTAGAAATGGGAACCATAAAGAAGATATTAACCCATTCTCCTCAAGATATTACCAGATTACAACGTGCAGTTGGAAATGACAAAGTTAATCTGCTGGCTGCGGTGAGTGACAGCTACGTGGGTGATGTGGAGGAGGAAGAGATTATCAGTCACAGAAGAAGACGGGAACATTAGTTACCTTCTACAAAGACAACGTTATATTCTCTTTTATTTCACTGAATTAATGACTAAGTGGCATCACGTGACTTTAATTGTGAAAGAAAAAATCAAAAACAGAGAGAAGCACTGCAGGGAAAGAGGAGGACCCTGCCTGGGATTTAGCCCTTAAAACATGCTCAAAGGGAGGGGTGTAAACTGGTCAAAGGTTAGACAGGCAGCAGGGCTAGTAAAGGGGTAAGTCTGTGTGGGCTTGCACTGATCAGTGTATGTAGACCATGGGCTTGGGCAAGGTATGGTCTGTACTGGTCAGTGGTAGTGGGGTTAGGGTTAGTAAGGGGTAATATGTAGACCATGGGCTTGGGCAAGGTAGGGTCTGTACTGGTCAGTGGTTGTGGGGTTAGGGTTAGTAAGGGGTAATATGTAGACCATGGGCTTGGGCAAGGAAGGGTCTGCACGGGTCAGTGGTTGTGGGGTTAGGGTTAGTAAGGGGTAATATGTAGACCATGGGCTTGAATGAGGTAGGGTTCTGCACTGGTCAGTGGTTAGGGGGGATTAGGGTTAGTAAGGGGTAATATATAGACCATGGGCTTGGGCAAGGTAGGGTCTGTACTGGTCAGTGGTTGTGGGGTTAGGGTTAGTAAGGGGTAATATGTAGACCATGGGCTTGGGCAAGGAAGGGTCTGCACGGGTCAGTGGTTGTGGGGTTAGGGTTAGTAAGGGGTAATATGTAGACCATGGGCTTGAATGAGGTAGGGTTCTGCACTGGTCAGTGGTTAGGGGGGATTAGGGTTAGTAAGGGGTAATATATAGACCATGGGCTTGGGCAAGGTAGGGTCTGTACTGGTCAGTGGTTGTGGGGTTAGGGTTAGTAAGGGGTAATATGTAGACCATGGGCTTGGGCAAGGAAGGGTCTGCACGGGTCAGTGGTTGTGGGGTTAGGGTTAGTAAGGGGTAATATGTAGACCATGGGCTTGAATGAGGTAGGGTTCTGCACTGGTCAGTGGTTAGGGGGGATTAGGGTTAGTAAGGGGTAATATATAGACCATGGGCTTGGGCAAGGTAGGGTCTGTACTGGTCAGTGGTTGTGGGGTTAGGGTTAGTAAGGGGTAATATGTAGACCATGGGCTTGGGCAAGGTAGGCTCTGCACTGGTCAGTGGTTAGGGGGGGATTATGGTTAGTAAGGGGTAATATGTAGACCATGGACTTGGGCAAGGAAGGGTTTCTACTGGTCAGTGGTTGTGGGGTTAGGGTTAATAAAGGGTAATATGTAGAGCATGGACTAGGACAAGGTAAGGGTCTGCACTGCTCAGTGGTTAGGGTTAGTAAGTGGTAATATGTAGAACATAGGTTTAGACAAGGTAAGGGTCTGCACTGGTCAGTGGTAGACTGTAAATAACATGCTTTGGCAAAACTAATTTATATAATCTGTCATGCCGATAAAATTGATTTTGATATATTTTTTTTAAAAGAGACAGAGAAAGATGGGAGGGGAGAGAGATACAGACAGAGAAAGAGAGAGACGGAGAGATACAGAAAGAGATCTAAGACATGCTAATCTGAATGTAGGGTATCCAGTGTTATCGGATTTATCACATACATAACTAGGGCGTGTTAATCTGAATGTAGGATATCCAGTGTTATCGGATTTATCACATACATAACTAGGGCGTGCTAGTCTGAATGTAGGATATCCAGTGTTATCGGATTTATCACATACATAACTAGGGCGTGTTAATCTGAATGTAGGATATCCAGTGTTATCGGATTTATCACATACATAACTAGGGCGTGTTAATCTGAATGTAGGATATCCATTTGTAACTTGTGTGTTATATATAATATACTGGAATGAAATTGATTACAAAGAAAATCTACACAAAAGTAAGTTCCAAGTTTTAGCACAGCAATCTCTAAGATTGGAAGCTGTACAGTATTGCAACACAGAGATTTTTATTTTGAAAACAATAAGTTTTACTCTCTCAGTGATGATTATTTCTGGATATTTATTGTATAGAACAAAATTAATGTTGGTCCCAGAGGCTTGGCAATAAATTTAACCTCTACTTTACAGTCTCTGTACCTATGTGCTCCAGCCCCCAGCGGCACACTCGCTATCGCACAGGGTGTGATCATCAGCTGCTGCCCTGTCCTGATAATACCACCACGTGCCCAGGACATGATAAATTGTCATCTAGTGCGCTGCCAGGAATAAATCAGAAACTAGACCATCTGCCACAAAATAAATAGCCCTAATCATGAAGTGGGTGATGCGGGACGTTCTAAGACAGGATGACATATGCATGCAGTTATATAAAGATCGGTACGGCTAAAACATTTACCCAATACTGCATTGTCCATTAGAATTCATTTTTTTATTAAACATGAGCACCATGTAACTGGGTTCAGTTTAAGCTGAGATTTAAACTATCTTAGAGTTATCTGTTGAATTAATATGAGTAGCCAGATCATAAAATATAGGGAGGAACCAGAGGAAAACTCCAAAGCACAGATATAAGGGTCAATAATCCGGTAATCAGTCAGGAACAAGCAACACAACAAGGAAGCTTGCAAGAGCCAGGAAACAGGATAGGGTCACACTACCATTAGCGCACACTAAGTCCTGAATAGTGCTACACCCTGTGCTATGTCTGACAACTCCTCTGTGCACTGTTCTGTAGCGCACCACAAGGTTCCAGTAGGGCCGTCACCGTATCCTTAGTGCAAGCTAAGGCACAGTTAGAAAAAAACTGAGCACCAGACAGACAAACGAAATGCAAGACTCTCAGAATCACGTCACTATGTCGCTACAGAACAACAAAAGGATCCGAGTGATCGATTCAAGTATGAATTTAATACAAATCACCAATGTACACAAAGAAATTACTTATAAGCAATAAAAAACAAATTTATGCTTATCGGATCAATTTATTTTTTTCATGGTAATGAGGGTCCAAGAGCCATTACTCCTGAGATTCAACACCTGAGCACTAGGACCTTCGCCTTTAGCGCAGGCCCTGGGATCCGCAACGCTAAGCTTTCTATTAGCCCTGACGCAATGTGAAGAAGGATCAGGATTAGTGCAGCTCTCCAGCTCGCTAGTATCTTAACCCTCTAAGGTAATTTAAGGGAAACTAATAAATATTGCCATTTTTGTCAGTATCCATTCATTTTCTTTAAATTGTGTTGTGCATTTGTTCAGATATTCACATCATGAAAATGACACGAATATCTGTGTTTCGTTAATGAATTTGCAGTCATAACAAAATGAAGGCCCATGGCAAGGGGAAAATGATCTAGCAGAAAGGGTTGTAATGCATTTTGGAGAAACTTTCCCTCCTCAAAATAAACCTTGTGAAATAAAAGTTTTAGCCAAGAACCTAAAGTAACGGCTGTGACCTGCTGGCATTTGTGAGGACCTGAAAAAAGAATAAACAAATTAGAGGAGAGTCTAAAATCCTTGAATTTTCGAAGAAAAATATTAATCCTCTTAATTGATTAATTAATGCTATGAAATTATTGAACAGGTTCTTTATGTTTTAAATTGTCTATTATCACACAACTATTTCCAAATGAATGGACAGTTTTTCCCCAGAAGTGTAGGACTGCTATGGGGACTAAGTTTGCCCCCGTCTACGGCAACCTGTTTTTGGGTTGGCATTAAGAGTCCCACATTTTAGGAGAGAACAATCCATTCAAGAACTGTCTGGAAGTCTATAGACGATTTATAGACGATTTGTTGGGGGTATGGCATGACAGTGAGCACCAAGTAAAAAATCACAGGAAATACGATTTTGAGAGCAGATTCCTATAATCCAAAATGCCTTAAACACAATATACCCAAAAGGTCAACTAATCAGGATCCGGAGAAATTATACAAATTTACAATCTTATGATAAATATTCTATGGATCTAGTGTTAAGTTTAATAGAAATGGGTGACAATAAAAAGAAACTTCTACAATTAACACAAGTAATAGGGTAAGATTATTGATGAACAAAAGTTGATAACCAAAAGGGATAAAAACAACAAGAATTCCAAAATCACTATTTATAAGCTTACAACAAACAGTTAAATTCAAATACAAAAATCATAAACAAATAATTTAAATGTCTTACAACTTAATCCTGTATTGGACCAGATTTTAAAACGGGATTGCCAATTTATCTCACAAAAGGCACCTACACATTTTGTCTATACTGACCTGAAAAGTACTATCCCGATATTTATAGCACTGACCGTCCGTTGTCCTGTCAATATATTCTAAAAAAAAAAGGGGGATGACCCGCAAAGTGCAAATGAGTGGCGTTGCCGGCGGTGCTCTTCTTCATCTGTGGTGGCGCTCCGCTGGGGTTTTCCTCTTCCATCCGATACTTCTTTTCTTATCTTCTTTCAGACGTCCTCTTCTTGTAGTCACCGCCGCCCACTGAAGCGTGAATGCCAATAGAATGAAAACTTTTTCTATTGGTTGTTAGTGTAGGCAGCGGTACATTTACTTTGTTGTGCGATATAAGGGATACTTTACTTTACATCGTCAGTTGGTGCTGATGCTGCTTGGAATATTTCACCAGCATCACCACCCATTGCAATGTAAAGTAAAACGCCTCCCGGCGATGCTGCCTTTAAACAGTTATGTCAGCACTTTTGAATATTTCGCCGGCTTTCTCGACATTGCGTTGGATCCCTTTTGAATATATGGCCCCCTTGCAGCACTTTCTATCATCAGGGCCTACGAGAGAAAAAGAGTGGTTGTTAAAAAAGAAAGGTTGCTGTAAATGTAGCAGAAGACCCTGTAAAACCTGTTCGCATGTAACTCTAGACTAGATAGCATATCTAGATATGTAATATATTTAGTAACGTGCTCAGTATGTGAGAAACAACAGTAGCCGAACGCTAAAATACAGAGTAAGAGAGCATCTTAATCCTATAGAAACAGATCCACCTATAACACTACAAGACATTATGCTTCACAGGAACAGGGCACATATTCATTCAAATGTCAAGTGAGAGATTTTGTCCCCATTGATAAAAGAGGAGGGGTAATTTTTAAAAATTGCTATATAGGGAAGTCAAATAGATCTATTTACAGACAAGAGAACCACTAAGCATTAACTCAAAATGGATCTGGACCTGTATATAGCAGAATAAACTGATGGGTGTGAGATCTTTATGATAATTGGAGTTTTTTGCACTACTTTATAAGATTGTGAAGTCATATTATTTGTTCGCATATAGTACACTTTTAAATTAATGTTAGAGAAAAATATTATTATGAGATTTATAAGGGGTCTGATCTGAGGTCTGCTGTGGGTATATGGCTAACAGAGGGGATGCAGGGTAGGGGTCTTATCTGAAGTCTGTTGTTGGCATATTGCTGGAAGAGGGGCTGCAGGGCAGGGGTCTGATCTGAGGTCTGTTATGGGTATATGGCTAACAAAGGGGCTGCAGGGCAGGGGTCTGGTCTGAGGTCTGATGTGGATATATGGTTAACAGAGGGGCTGCAGGGCAGGGGTCTGATCTGAGGTCTGTCTGTTGTAGGTATATGGCTAACAGAGGGGATGCAGGAAAGGGGTCTGATCTGAGGTCTGCTGTGGGAATATAGTTAACAGAGGGGCTTCAGGGCAGGGGTCTGATCTGAGGTCTGCTGTGGGTATATAGTTAACAGAGGGGCTTCAGGGCAGGGGTCTGATCTGAGGTCTGCTGTGGGTATATAGTTAACAGAGGGGCTTCAGGACAGGGGTCTGATCTGAGGTCTGCTGTGGGCATTTGGCTAATAGAGGGGCCCTAGCCACATCTATCTGTTCTGTGACCTAAGAGCACTCTAAGCCTGTGGCATGGCTTCTGCTGGCTCTGCTCAGGGCACAGAGCATCCTGGTACACAGATTTGTCCCATCTCCCCCCTGGGACCTTCAATTTCCAACAAAGTTTCCATCTGAAGAAACATTAACTCAGTCCCAGCCAGGCTGCTCCAACAATGAGTGTAAGTCTTTGAGCTCTGTTCTAACTTACTGCTGACATCACAGTTTCTGATCCTCTAACTGGTGTTAACCCATTTATTGCCAGCAAAGCACAAGTTAGAGATCAATCACATCAGCCGTCGCTTCTGGGAAAACTCATTTTGCTACAAGCGGATATTTGCTTCATGCGAGCTTCTCCCTTGACTAACTGATGTTTCAGTAAATAAAGATAAAACATAAATTAGAGACAAGCTTTTTCCTTTCATTCTATTGGCTGATTTGAATGTGAAGATTCAAATCAGCCAATAGGAATGCAAGGGTACCCCTACATAAAAGAGGTACGTTGCATTCACTATTCAATGTGCGGCTAGAGACCGCATGAAGAGGGAGCTCCATGTTGAAGATCGAAAGTGGACCACCAACCTCGCGCTGACACCGAAGTTAGAAGATGGACATCTGCCGCAATTAAGATAGAGCACCCGCCGGGATGAAGATGGAGCACCCCGCCGGGATGAAGATGGAGCGCCGCCCATCATCACCGGTGAGTACCAACTTTGGGGTTAGTGTTCAAGGTTAGGGTTTTTTTTTGAGCAGCAAAAGAGATGAATGACCCTTTAAGGGCAATGCCCATCTAAATGCCCTTTTCGGGGCAATGGGTAAATTAGTTTTTTTTAGTTAGTTTTTATTTTTATTTTGGGGGTTTATTAATGTTAGGGGGTTAGTGTTTTTTAAAGCAAAAGAGCTGATCGGTTTAGGGCAATGCCCTACAAAAGGCCTTTTTAAGGGCGATTGGTAATTTATTTTTAGAATAGGAGTTTTTTATTTTAGTTTTTTTTTTAAGGGGTATTAGAATAGGATTCATTTTTTTATTTTTGGTAATTTTGTTTTTTATTTTCTGTAATGTTATTTTTTTATTTTTTGTGTAATGTTAGGTTATTTGTTAAAGGCAAGATTAGGTTTTTATTTAATTTTACAGGTAAGTTGTTTTTATTTTAAGGTAGTTAGGATTTTTTTAGTTAATTTAGGGGTATTTTAATTAGGTTAGGTTAGGGGTTTAGATATTAGTTTATAACTGCGATGTGGGGGGATGGTGGTTTAGGGGCTAACTTTATTTAGGTACTGCGATGTGGGGGGATGGCGGTTTAGGGGCTAACACTTTTTATAGGTGTAAGTGTACTTTGTGATGTGTTTAGTGACACTTTTTAATTTCGGAAACCACAGCTCTTAGATTGCGGTAAGGATTGAAGCGTAAGAGGCAATTGTGCTAGCGCAATCACGATTTTGCTGAACTTGTAATATCAGCGGATTGAAAATGGACTGTGAAATCGCGATTGCGCTAGAGCAAAACCGTTTGCGCCATACTTGTAATCTAGCCCTTATTGTTTGTGCAGACCTTTTGTAATGCAGCACTTAATTACTGATATATACTGTGCATATATAAACATTTATTGTGTGTGCAGACCTTATGTAATGCAGCACTTAATTACTGATATACTGTATACTGTGCATATATAAACATTTATTGTGTGTGCAGACCTTATGTAATGCAGCACTTAATTACTGATATACTGTATACAGTGCATATATAAACATTTATTGTGTGTGCAGACCTTATGTAATGCAGCACTTAATTACTGATATATACTGTGCATATAAACATTTATTGTGTGCAGACCTTATGTAATGCTGCACTTAATTACTGATATATACTGTGCATATATAAACATTTATTGTGTGTGCAGACCTTATGTAATGCGACAATTAATTACTGATATATACTGTGCATATATAATCATTTGTGTGTGCAGACCCTTTTGTAATGCTGTGCTTAATTACTGTATATACTGTGCATATATAAACATTTATTGTGTGTGCAGACTTTATGTAATGCAGCACTTAATTGCTTATATATACTGTGCATATATAAACATGTATTGTGTGTGCAGACCTTGTGTAATGCAGCACTTAATTACTGATATATACTGTGCATATATAAACATTTATTGTGTGTGCAGACCTTGTGTAATGCCGCACTTAATTACTGATATATACTGTGCATATATAAACATTTATTGTGTGTGCAGACCTTATGTAATGAGGCACTTAATTACTGATATATACTGTGCATATATAAACATTTATTGTGTGTACAGACCTTTTATAATGCAGCACTTAATTACTGATATATACTGTACATATATAAACATTTATTGTGTGCAGACCTTACGTAAATGTGACAATTCATTACCGATATATACTGTGCATATATAAACATTTGTGTGTGCAGACCTTTTTGTAATGCTGCGCTTAATTACTGATATATACTGTGCATATATAAACATTTATTGTGTGTGCAGACTTTATGTAATGCAGCACTTATTTACTGATATATACTGTGCATATATAAACATTTATTGTGTGTGCAGACCTTATGTAATGCAGCACTTAATTACTGATATACTGTATACAGTGCATATATAAACATTTATTGTGTGTGCAGACCTTATGTAATGCAGCACTTAATTACTGATATATACTGTGCATATAAACATTTATTGTGTGTGCAGACCTTATGTAATGCGACAATTAATTACTGATATATACTGTGCATATATAAACATTTGTGTGTGCAGATCCTTTTGTAATGCTGCGCTTAATTACTGTATATACTGTGCATATATAAACATTTATTGTGTGTTCAGACTTTATGTAATGCAGCACTTAATTGCTGATATATACTGTGCATATATAAACATGTATTGTGTGTGCAGACCTTGTGTAATGCAGCACTTAATTACTGATATATACTGTGCATATATAAACATTTATTGTGTGTGCAGACCTTGTGTAATGCCGCACTTAATTACTGATATATACTGTGCATATATAAACATTTATTGTGTGTGCAGACCTTATGTAATGAGGCACTTAATTACTGATATATACTGTGCATATATAAACATTTATTGTGTGTACAGACCTTTTATAATGCAGCACTTAATTACTGATATATACTGTACATATATAAACATTTATTGTGTGCAGACCTTACGTAAATGTGACAATTCATTACCGATATATACTGTGCATATATAAACATTTGTGTGTGCAGACCTTTTTGTAATGCTGCGCTTAATTACTGATATATACTGTGCATATATAAACATTTATTGTGTGTGCAGACTTTATGTAATGCAGCACTTATTTACTGATATATACTGTGCATATATAAACATTTATTGTGTGTGCAGACCTTATGTAATGCAGCAGTTAATCACTGATATATACTATGCATATATAAACATTTATTGTGTGTGCAGACCTTGTGTAATGCAGCACTTAATTACTGATATATACTGTGCATATATAAACATTTATTGTGTGTGCAGACCTTGTGTAATGCAGCACGTATTTACTGATATGTACTGTGCATATATAAACAGGTATTGTGTGTGCAGACCTTATGTAATGCAGCACTTAATTACTGATATATACTGTGCATATATAAACATTTATTGTGTGTGCAGACCTTATGTAATGCAGCACTTAATTACTGATATATACTGTGCATATAAACATTTATTGTGTGCTCAGACCTTATGTAATGCAGCACTTAATTACTGATATATACTGTGCATATAAACATTTATTGTGTGCTCAGACCTTATGTAATGCAGCACTTAATTACTGATATATTCTGTGCATATATAAACATTTATTGTGTGTACAGACATTTGCTATGCAGCGCTTTATTGCGGATATAAACTGTGCATATATCAGTATTCTCCCCAGAACCTATTTAAAGAAACAGTGTACACTATTTTCATATAACTGCATGTAATGGACACTACAATAAAGACGAATATGGACAGAATATGATTTTAAAATCAAGTATAAAACTTACTTAGAAGCTCCCAGTTTAACACTGTTGATGAGATTAGGCTGGAACACCCATTGAAAAGGACTGGGAAAACAAGAAGATCATAAACTGCCCCCTTCCTAACATATGAAAATAAAGATTATACAAACTGAAATCTGTAGACCTGGGTCTTCATCTGATAACTTGGGGCATGGCTAGGAGTCTGAAAATCAACACATTATTAACCCCTTAACGACTGAGGACGTGCAGGGTACGTCCTCAGAAAAAAGGCAGTTAATGCCTGAGAACGTACCCTGCACGTCCTCAGTGTGGAAAGCAGCTGGAAGCGATCCTGCTCGCTTCCAGCTGCTTTCCGGTTATTGCAGTGATGCCTCGATATGGAGGCATCCTGCAATAACCTTTTTAAGTAATCCGGTGCAGAGAGAGCCACTCTGTGGCCCTCTCTGCACCGGAGATCGGTTGCTCCCTGTGTTGGTGGGTGGGAGCCAGACCGGGAGGCGGGTGGCGGCCATCGATGGCCCTGTGGATGTGAAGGGGGCGGGATCGTGGGCGGGGGTGGCTGGGGGCGCGCACGGGCGCGCGCGCGTGCACGGGAGGGTGGGGGCGGGCGCGTGCACGGGGAGGGAGCGGGTGGGAACCGCTACACTGCAGAAAATGTGCAAATAAAAAAGATAACAAAAAATGAAAATTAAAATAATCAGCAAGGTGGTGGGGGTTTGTCTGTGGGGGGTGGGGGGGGGGGAAGCTACACTACAGAAAAAAAAAAAGAAAGAAAAAAAAAGCACTTTTTATTGTAAACTGGGTACTGGCAGACAGCTGCCAGTACCCAAGATGGCCCCCAATAAGGCAGAGGGGAGGGTTAGAGAACGGTTTTGGGGGGGATCAGGGAGGTTGGGGGCTAAGGGGGGGATCCTACACAGTAGCATATGTAAATATGCTAAAAAAAAATTTCATTTTTTTTTTAAAACCCTTTTATTTTAGTACTGGCAGACTTTCTGCCAGTACTTAAGATGGCGGGGACAATTGTGGGGTGGGGGAGGGAAGGGAGCTGTTTGGGAGGGATCAGGGGGTGGGATGTGTCAGATGGGAGGCTGATCTCTACACTAAAGCTAAAATTAACCCTGCAAGCTCACTACAAACTCCCTAATTAACCCTTTCACTGCTAGCCATAATACACGTGTGAGGCGCAACAGGATTTAGTGGCCTTCTAATTACCAGAAAGCAACGCCAAAGTCATATATGTCTGCTATTTCTGAACAAAGGGGATCCCAGACAAGCATTTACAACCATTTGTGCCATAATTGCACAAGCTGTTTGTAAATGATTTCAGTGAGAAACCTAAAATTGTGAAAAATTTTACGTTTTTTTTAATTTGATCGCATTTGGCGGTGAAATGGTGGCATGAAATATACCAAAATGTGCCTAGATCAATACTTGGGGTTGTCTACTACACTACACAAAAGCTAAAATTAACCCTACAAGCTCCCTAAAAGCTCCCTAATTAACCCCTTAACTGCTGGGCATGATACACTTGTGGTGCGCAGTGGCATTTAGCGGCCTTCTAATTACCAAAAAGCAACGCCAAAGCCATATATGTGTGCTATTTCTGAACAAAGGGGATCCCAGAGAAGAATTTACAACCATTTATGCCATAATTGCACAAGTTGTTTGTAAATAATTTCAGTGAGAAACCTAAAGTTTGTGAAAAAATGAACAATTTTTTGTATTTGATCGCATTTGGCGGTGAAATGGTGGTATGAAATATACCAAAATTGGCCTAGATCAATACTTTGGGATGTCTACTAAAAAAAAATATATAAATGTCAAGGGATATTCAGGTATTCCTGAAAGATATCAGTGTTCTAATGTAACTAGCGCTAATTTTGGAAAAAAATGGTTTGGAAATAGCAAAGTGCTACTTGTATTTATGGCCCTATAACTTGCAAAAAAAGCAAAGAACATGTAAACATTGGGTATTTCTAAACTCAGGACAAAATTTAGAAACTATTTAGCATGGGTGTTTTTTGGTGGTTTTAGATATGTAACAGATTTTGGGGGTCAAAGTTAGAAAAAGTGTGTTTTTTTCCATTTTTCCTCATATTTTATCATTTTTTTTATAGTAAATTATAAGATATGATGAAAATAATGGTATCTTTAGAAAGTCCATTTAATGGCGAGAAAAACGGTATATAATATGTGTGGGTACAGTAAATGAGTAAGAAGAAAATTACAGCTAAACACAAACACCGCAAAAATGTAAAAATAGCCTTGGTCCCAAACGGACAGAAAATGGAAAAGTGCTCTGGTCACTAAGGGGTTAAAAAATAAGCAAAACTTTATATTTTCACAAAACACTCCCAGATGGGCTTCACAAACGGATCATCTATAAAAACATAATTTATGTAAGAACTTACCTGATAAATTCATTTCTTTCATATTAGCAAGAGTCCATGAGCTAGTGACGTATGGGAGATACATTCCTACCATGAGGGGCAAAGTTTCCCAAACCTCAAAATGCCTACAAATACACCCCTCACCACACCCACAAATCAGTTTAACGAATAGCCAAGAAGTGGGGTGATAAGAAAAAAGTGCGAAGCATAAATATAAGGAATTGGAATAATTGTGCTTTATACAAAAAAATCATAACCACCACAAAAAAGGGTGGGCCTCATGGACTCTTGCTAATATGAAAGAAATGAATTTATCAGGTAAGTTCTTACATAAATTATGTTTTCTTTCATGTAATTAGCAAGAGTCCATGAGCTAGTGACGTATGGGATAATGACTACCCAAGATGTGGATCTTCCACGCAAGAGTCACTAGAGAGGGAGGGATAAAATAAAGACAGCCAATTCCGCTGAAAAAAATCCACACCCAAAAATAAAGTTTAAATCTTATAAAGAAAAAAACTGAAAATATAAGCAGAAGATTCAAACTGAAACAGCTGCCTGAAGTACTTTTCTACCAAAAACAGCTTCAGAAGAAGAAAACACATCAAAATGGTAGAATTTAGTAAAAGTATGCAAAGAAGACCAAGTTGCTGCTTTGCAAATCTGATCAACTGAAGCTTCATTCCTAAACGCCCAGGAAGTAGAAACTGACCTAGTAGAATGAGCTGTAATCCTTTGAGGCGGAGTTTTACCCGACTTGACATAAGCATGATGAATTAAAGATTTCAACCAAGATGCCAAAGAAATGGCAGAGGCCTTCTGACCTTTCCTAGAACCAGAAAAGATAACAAATAGACTAGAAGTCTTTCTGAAATTCTTAGTAGCTTCAACATAATATTTCAAAGCTCTAACAACATCCAAAGAATGCAATGATTTCTCCTTAGAATTCTTAGGATTAGGACATAATGAAGGAACCACAATTTCTCTACTAATGTTGTTAGAATTCACAACCTTAGGTAAAAATTTAAAAGAAGTTCGCAACACCGCCTTATCCTGGTGAAAAATCAGAAAAGGAGACTCACAAGAAAGAGCAGATAATTCAGAAACTCTTCTGGCAGAAGAGATGGCCAAAAGGAACAAAACTTTCCAAGAAAGTAATTTAATGTCCAATGAATGCATAGGTTCAAACGGAGGAGCTTGAAGAGCCCCCAGAACCAAATTCAAACTCCAAGGAGGAGAAATTGACTTAATGACAGGTTTTATACGAACCAAAGCTTGTACAAAACAATGAATATCAGGAAGATTAGCAATCTTTCTGTGAAAAAGAACAGAAAGAGCAGAGATTTGTCCTTTCAAGGAAAAAATTGATTTATTCAAATGCATTATCCCAAATATGAAACTGACTGTCTGAAATAAGGAACGTTGAACATCCTGAGTCAAGGCAAATAAATGTTTGAATACATATATTTAGAACTTTATAAAAAAGTGCCCAACCATAGCTTAGAGTGTCACAGAAAATAAGACTTACTTACCCCAGGACACTCATCTACACGGAGTAGAAAGCCAAACCAGTACTGAAACAAGAATCAGTAGAGGTAATGGTATATATAAGAGTATATCGTCGATCTGAAAAGGGAGGTAAGAGATGAATCTCTACGACCGATAACAGAGAACCTATGAAATAGACCCCATAGAAGGAGATCATTGAATTCAAATAGGCAATACTCTCCTCACATCCCTCTGACATTCACTGCACGTTGAGAGGAAAACCGGGCTCCAACCTGCTGCGGAGCGCATATCAACGTAGAATCTAGCACAAACTTACTTCACCACCTCCATAGGAGGCAAAGTTTGTAAAACTGATTTGTGGGTGTGGTGAGGGGTGTATTTATAGGCATTTTGAGGTTTGGGAAACTTTGCCCCTCCTGGTAGGAATGTATATCCCATACGTCACTAGCTCATGGACTCTTGCTAATTACATGAAAGAAACATGTATGGAAAGAAAAATCTAGTGTACAATGTCCCTTTAATGGGCAGACCACCGGGGTCATTGTAATGACCATAAAGTTAAAATTAAAGCCAATACTAAGCTAAAATGATCGAATATTTATTTTCACTGTTTGTTGCACAAATTATCATGAAGTCGTCTATTTCTGCTTTGTGTAATTATTACATTTGCATAACATTATGTTATACACTGACCCCACCGACTACTCGATAACACCGCCCGGATGGCAACATTTTCTGTGTAGAACACTGTACTGTATATAAAAATAATTTTTTTGTCTAAACAATTTGCAGATAAAAAAGTAGCATTCAATGCTGCACTTGACAAAATCAAGGAATCAAAAATGTAGATGTGATTTTATCTTTTTGCGTCTAAACAGCGGTTTTGCCCGTTCTTATGTTTAGGCGCCTACTTATTCAGCAATAATTTCACCCTTTATTACCAAAAATCCTTGATTATCAAAAGCGCTGAAGAAACAGCGATTTAGATTCCTGATTGGCAATAACACAGAAGAAAATTACTTAATCAACAAGAATAAATTAACCGCTTTGTTACCTGGATCACAAAAACATGAAGCAGTGTTTTCCAGAAATACATCAGAAATTAATCACTGCATTGAAAAAATCCCACATTTTTAAGGTTATTATTCTATGTACCTGATTCACTAAATCTCCCTCCAGCCTCACCTGTCCCTATGTTATTCTATGTAACTGATTCACTAAAGCTCCCTCCAGGCTCACCTGTCCCTATGTTATTCTATGTAACTGATTCACTAAAGCTCCCTCCAGCCTCACCTGTCCTTATGTTATTCTATGTATCTGATTCACTAAACCTCCCTCCAGCCTCACCTGTCCCTATGTTATTATATGTACCTGATTCACTAAACCTCCCTCCAGCCTCACCTGTCCCTATGTTATTATATGTACCAGATTCACTAAAGCTCCCTCCAGCCTCACCTTTCCCTTTGTTATTATATGTACCTGATTCACTAAAGCTCCCTCCAGCCTCACCTGTCCCTATGTTATTTTATGTACCTGATTCACTAAAGCTCCCTCCAGTCTCACCTGTCCCTATGTTATTTTATGTACCTGATTCACTAAAGCTCCCTCCAGCCGCACCTGTCCATATGTTATTCTATGTAACGGATTCACTAGAGCTCCCTCCAGCCTCACCTATCCCTATGTTATTCTATGTAACTGATTCACTAAAGCTCCCCCAGCCTCACCTGTCCCTATGTTATTCTATGTACCTGATACACTAAAGCTCCCTCCAGCCTCACCTGTCCCTATGTTATTCTATGTATCTGATTCACTAAACCCCCTCCAGCCTCACCTGTCCCTATGTTATTCTATGTACCTGATTCACACTAAAGCTCCCTCCAGCCTCACCTGTCCCTATGTTATTCTATGTACCTGATTCCCTAAAGCTCCCTCCAACCTCACCTGTCCCTGTTATTATATGTACCTGATTCCCTAAAGCTCCCTCCAGTCTCACCTGTCCTATGTTATTCTATGTACCAGATTCACTAAAGCTACCTTCAGCCTCATCTGTCCTATGCTATTCTATGAACCTGATTCACTAAAGCTTCCCAGCTTCAGCATTCCATATATGATCTATTTTTAGTGAAGGAGCCATGAAATCACATAGGAACTGGTAGAGTTGCATGGGATTGATAATGCCATATTTATTCCACTGGATACTATTATTATCACACACAGATATATTTATTATGGTTTGGAGCACAAACCTGGGTGTGGGGACTATTGCTGTTCTGTGCTCACCTGCCCAGCAGCACATAAAGGGTGCAGTGATATCTCAGACAGTGAGGGGTTGTATTCTCATGGACCCTTTGCCAAAACAAGCTGCGTTTCACATGGCAGAGCTGCAGCTGGACAGAGACTGCTGACGTTGAGTGTCATTGACCTTGTGGGGCCCTTGGCCCCTCTCCAGTGGGATTAAAGAAGCCAGAGGATGAGATTGAATAGAACAGGGGTTTGGGGCAGCTGCAATCAGAGGCGACACTGTTACACAAGAAGGATCAGTGCCGAGAGATGAGTCTGTAAGATGCAGATCTGCGGCTAACACTCATCATTTGACTTGCATCTGCTTCCGAATGACAGATCTGGTTTATACTGAGCCATGAGACACAAGAAAAGCAGATTAACCCCTTCTTCACCACGTACTCTCTAACACCAGAGCTTTGTGATGAATTCTGCAGACCCTAAACATTGTATTCTTGGATGGTTCCTTTCTCCCCAAAAATATTACAAATGGTATTTTACAGCTGTGTTGGTTTAACAAATCAAAGCTTTGTATTCATCTCTATACCCACAGTGTAAATCTGTATCTCGCTAAGGGCCTGATATTCAAAAGCTCTCTGCTCATGTGAGATGGACCAAGCTGTCAGTACGGAGAGGTCTCTAAAAAATTGTTACAAACACAAATTTTAATTTGAAAGATTTATCTCACTGTGCAGGGTGTTGTATATGAAGTAGAGACTCTTGCATTACACTATAAGGTCCAAAGAAAAATCACAAAGATTTTGCTTGATTTCTCTCCTTGCCAGTAAGCGTTTAAATATCACGGCCTTATTGAGGGGGACGCAAACTGCACTGAAGCTAAGTAAGCGTTTTATCCACCATGAGTTGGCGCCTCTGACCAGGGCTGGATTGGCCTAGCAGGATACCAGGAGACTTCCCATTGGCTGCAACAGCTGGGGCTGGAAAGCTACAATTTAAAGGGGCTATGCTGCTGTATCACCTGCCTATTTTCTTGTAAGTTTTATTTTCCAGACCATGTACTATCGAGTTGCCCACCTTTGAATGGTTTCTAGTGTCTAGTCAAGTCACATTGTGACACACTGTTTTGAGTGTCTTCTCCACGTCACACTATGAATAACATAATTTATGTGAGAACTTACCTAATAAATTAATTTCTTTCATAGTGGCAAGAGTCCATGAGCTAGTGACGTATGGGATATACATTCTTACCAGGAGGGGGCAAAGTTTCCCAAACCTCAAAATGCCTATAAATGCACCTCCCACCTCACTCATACCTTAGTTTAACGTATAGCCAAGAAGTGAGGTGTAAAAAAAAGGAGTAAAAAGCATACAAAAAGAGGAACTGGAAAAATAATGTGCTTTATACAAAAAATCATAGCCACAAAAAAATAGGGTGGGTCTCATGGACTCTTGCCACTATGAAAGAAATTAATCAGGTAAGTTCTTACATAAATTATGTTTTCTTTCATGTAAGTGGCCAGAGTCCACGAGCTAGTGATGTATGGGATATAATACCCAAGATGTGGAAGTCCACGAGTCACTAGAGAGGGAGGGATAAAATAAAAACAGCTAAATCGGCTGAGAAATTAAATACAAAAAATTAATTAGGTTTTCTTAAAAATAAAAATAAAATAAAAACAAAGGCACTAGAATCAAACTGAGACAGCTGCCTGAAGAACTTTTCTACCAAAGGCTGCTTCCGAAGAAGCAAATACATCAAAACTAAGAATTTAGTAAATGTATGCAAAGAACGAAGACCAAGTTGCTGCTTTGCAAATTTGATCAACGGAAGCTTCAATCTTGAAAGCCCAAGAAGTGGAGACTGATCTAGTAGAATGAGCTGTAATTCTCTGAGGCGGAGACTGCCCGCCTCCAAATAAGCTTTGTGAATCAAAAGTTTCAACCAAGATGCCAGAGAAATGGCAGAGGCTTTCTGACCTTTCCTGGAACCAGAAAAAAAAACCAAATAGACTAGAAGTCTTTCTGAAATCTTTAGTAGCCTCAACATAATAACAATTTTTGGCACCAAGAATGACCCAAACAAAGGTGATGCAAATGCAGAGGAAAAAACTTTTTGGCTCCAAAGCTAACATAATGAAATGACGCAACTCGTGTCATAACAGGTGTGGCTTTGCACACAAAAAAAAAAATTTGCAACAAAAATGACGCAATAACAAGTGGCATTTTGCGTTATCACAAGCCTAGTTACCCCACGAAAATTTTTAAAAACAGTCTCCAAGTTACAACTAACTGGAACCCCAGGTAAGAAAAAATACCTAAATCTAAATTCTCCCATAAACATAATTTCCATGCTGAAACTGTTAGACTGCAAAGGGAAATAAACATTGACCTGACTCATTGCAAATATATGCAATATATATTAAATCTTTATAATATAAAGTGCCAAACATAGCTGAGAGTGTCTTAAAAAAATGATATATACTTACATGAAGACACCCATCCACATATAGCAGACAGCCAAATCAGTACTGAAAAATATCAGCAGATGTACTGGTAGAGGAGTATGTTGATCTGTAAAGGGAGATGGGCAGATGAATCCCCACAACCAAATTTACAGAGAGCCTTAGAATAGATTTTCCATAGGTGAAACATGGCATCAATAAAAAGAGAGAAGCACTCAACCTGGGAACGAACAATAGCATAATAGCTTGTTCTATGGCTAGTTACCACCCAAAAAGCAGCCTCTTTTTGCTCAACATGCGCCTTTCACAGAGAAGAACTTTCCTGTAGCATATCAGTCTGATCCTGACTTAACAGTACAGTCCAGCCCTGAAATACCAGGCAATCCCTCTCTGAACGAGAGAAACGGCAAAACCCCAGACGTACATTTCGGCCTATTGTGGGCCTTGTCAGTGAGGTGCAGCCATATCCCTCTAGGCACACTGAGCAACGGGTCCACGTCTGGATTCCCGTATCACACTTAGGGAGACTTCCCTAAGTGTCATAATTTGTGTTACGGTTGCCTCCAGGCTGGCTGGAAGTTGGACCGTAGAAAAGGATGCTCCTAGCGCTCACCAAAGAATCATCAGCACCGTAGTCAGCAATCCCTGTAGTGATATAAGCTGTATCCTACAAACATGAGTCAAAGCTGCAAGTTAGAGGGTCAAAATAGGACTGATGTGCTGGAACACACAGCCTGCTTTTTATTGAGGTTACATGCAAACAGGACACTCTCAGGGGGAGGCATAAAATCCCCCATCACACATTTGATATTAGATAGAGAGACACTCCCTTTGACAGGCCACAACATTACTTCAGCAGATAACAAGTTACACACAATAAAACAATGCAGTCCACCTTATCACTAGCAGTCTGATTAGACAATGGTAAGGTTTATCACTAAACCTAATTAGAGCTGATCCCAGCAAACTTGTATTTAGAATTGAACAAAATTAACTCTTAATGGCACACAATGAAACTGAACCAAGTGGGAGAAAGCCAGGGACAAGTCATTTCACAGGTCTGGGGACATAGTCTTAAAGGGCATTGTTCAACAAAGTCACAATATGTCCCCAGACGGTTCTTAAAGGGCCATACACACCCAATAAAAGTTAATATACTCTCAGGGGCACAATCTTCCAGGGGCCATAGTCATGAGGAAGGAGGCTGGCAAATAGGCTTCTCCAAAATCCAGGTGTTACAGAAGCATTAGTTATTTTGTTGTGAAGAAACTTATTTCCCAGCAGCAATGCCTGAACCAGCCAAGCCAGCGCCTAAGAAGGGCTCCAAGAAAACTGTAACAAGTATCATTTCATAAAGGGTTAACTCTGTTCAGTTTTGAGAAAACTATTTTCTGAGGCAGGTTTCCTAGCATATTGTGTACTGTAATTAAGTTTGTGATAAGCATTCACTGCTAGGTGATAAGAAGGACTCAATTGTTTTCTTGTGTGTACTTGTTATCTGCGGTGGCCTGTCCAAGGGCTTTGTCTAAATGTGTGATGGGGGATTTTATGCTTCCCCCCCTGGGAGTGCCCTGTGTGCATGTAACCTAAATAAAAAGCAGGCTGGGCATCCCAGTCCTCAGTTCTTGGTTGTCCCTCAATCGCAGCGTTGACTCGTTTTTGTGGGCAGAAGGGTATCCTAGCTGTACTACAGCTAAGGGGGATTATTCTACATTTGCGAGACTCATATAGAATACTATGGAAAGCAGTTTCTCCCCTCTTCAGCAATAGGAATCCAGGCTACTAAGCGGTCCATCTCTCAGCGAGACTAAGGGTAACCGTAACATTTGGCGGCAGCGGTGGGATTTTTCCTGGATTTCCTAGGAGAGGTACAGAACGGATGGAGAGCGCTTACGAAAAATTGAAGCGTACAACCCTAAAGGATTTACTTGAAAGCAGAGGGGGGTACGCCAGCAACCGGCCGAGGAGAGAGCTGATCGCAGAATTGACCGAACTGGATCAGAGCTTCACAATGGCGGAAACACCGACCACGATTAGTGACGAAAAAACCAGGATTGTTCGGGAGAGGCTCTCACTGTACGGGCCGAACCCCTCCATGGAATTGGTACAGCAGTTGATGGCGGAAGCGGACAAGGATATACGAGAGACTCGAGCCCACGAACTCAACCTAGCGAACGCACACCGCAATGCTGAAGCCCCGCAGGTAATCATCCCTGTCGAAAATGCTGGGAGGCCCAAGATACCCTATGCGGCATTTCGACCCTTCCTAGAGAGCGAGACAGGGATTGATGAATATTTGGCGGACTTCGAAAGGCAATGTGCCCTGCACCAGATTCCCAACAGGGAGTGGCCCACGATATTGTCTGGGAAACTATCCGGGCGAGCCCTGGAAGCCTTTCGTACTCTGGGTGCTGAGGAAGTGACACAGTATGAGCTAGTTAAGGAGACACTGTTGCGACGGTACGCAGTAACTCCGGACGCGTATCGCCGACAGTTTCGGGGCACGAAAAAGAAGCCTAACGATACCCATATGGAATGGGCGCACCGAATGCGGAGAGCGGCAAATCACTGGATGAGCGGAAGTAAAGCGGTGACTGGTGAGGAAATTTTACAATTGTTTCTCTTAGAACATTTTTATAATGGCATGGAACAGCAAGGGAAGGAATGGCTGCGAGACAGGCGACCTTCTACCTTAGAAGAAGCAGCCAAATTGGCCGATGAACATTATGACTCCCGTCTTCACGAACCCAGAGAGGTTTACCGTGCACCCCCTCGTGCTGAATTCCGAGCCCCGGTGCCCGCAGGGCCCGCCCGACACTCAGGACCACCCAATAACAGCTCTGAGCGTCCCAGACCGACTTGCCACCGATGCAAGCAACCAGGGCATTTCATGGCTAGCTGCCCCCTTAATACGCACCAGACACCCAGGAATTACAATTACCCCTCTGGGGCATATCGTCCGGCCCGGACCCTCTGTGTTAACCAAGAGGCCCCTATGGAGGAATATTTGGGGCCGCTTCACGAGGCAGACCCTGTATATGCTGCCTCAGATAACCGCCAGCACCATCGGCAGAAGGTATGGCTCGAGGGGCGATCTACCGAGGGATTGAGAGACACAGGGGCTACTATCACGCTGGTACAGAGTCATTTGGTGCCGGAGCACAAGCGATCTGGACAGACTGTGGCCGTTAGAGTGGCGGGGGGGGATGTGTACAAAATTCCAACAGCTAAAGTGCATCTTGATTGGGGAGCGGGAAAGGGGGCTGTGAACGTGGGCATAATGGATAATTTACCTGCCGAAGTACTACTGGGCAATGATTTGGGCCCCATGACTTCTGCCTATGCTCCAGTATGCAACAACGAGGCGGACCCAGTGACTACACGGGCCCAAGCCCGGACGGAGCGAGAACTCTCACCAGTGCGGGAGACACAGGTAAGACCTACCCCGACATTGCCTGACATGTTAGGCCCCATACCCTGGGACACCCCAGATGCTTTCGAGACAGAGTCTAAGACTGACCCGACCTTACAAAAGTACCGGGAACGAGCAGAGACCGGAGGGGGCGGGGCAGATAATGAAACATTCTTATGGGAAAAAGGGAAACTATACCGCTGGACAGAGAAAAGGGGACAGCGTAGGCGACAGCTGGTAGTGCCCCACAAATACCGTCAAGAAATCCTCAAGATAGGCCATGACATCCCCTTAGCAGGCCACCTAGCTGTAACCCGTACCCTACACCGCATTACTCACACGTTCTTTTGGCCAGGGGTACACGCCGACGTTAGAACTTACTGTAACACCTGCGATGTGTGTCAAAGAGTAGGAAGGCGAGGCGATCACCCTAAAGCCCATCTAGTAAATATGCCCATTGTAGAGGAACCCTTCAGCCGGGTTGCTATTGACCTAGTGGGACCACTGGCTACCCCTAGTCCCTCCGGTAAGCGCTACATTCTTACCGTAGTGGACTACGCTACCAGGTACCCAGAGGCTGTCGCCCTATCCAACATACAAGCGGATACGGTAGCGAATGCACTAGTACAGGTGTTCTCCCGGGTAGGATTTCCAAAAGAAATCCTATCCGACCGAGGCACCCAATTTACGGCTGAATTGACCCAACAACTCTGGCAGGTTTGCAAAATTAAGTCCCTCCTGAGCTCCCCATACCACCCCCAGACGAACGGGCTGTGTGAGAGGTTCAATGGGACCCTCAAGCAAATGCTCAAGACGTTCACTCAGGAATACCGAGACTGGGAACGCTTCCTGCCGCACCTCCTTTTTGCTTATCGGGAGGTGCCCCAGGAAACGACAGGGTTCTCTCCCTTCGAGTTGCTCTACGGAAGAAAGGTACGGGGACCCCTAAACCTGATCCGGGAGCACTGGGAGGGAGAGATGGAGACTGACGGTGTCCCCATTGTGCCATACGTGCTGGAACTCAGGGACCGAATGGAGCAATTAGCCAAATCCGTGCGGGCTAATCTCCAGTCGGCCCAGAGAAGACAGAAAGTATGGTACGATCGGGGGGCCCGAAAGAGAATCTTTACCATAGGACAAAAGGTGTTAGTACTTAAGCCGGTGAAGACAGACAAATTGCAGGCGTCCTGGCAGGGCCCCTACCAGATCGTAGAGAAAAGGGGAGACACCACTTATGTGATAGCTAGCTGCCACGACAACAATCTTAGAAAGACATTCCATGTAAACATGCTCAAGGAATATTTTGAGCGACCAGAGAACGTGACGGCCGTATGTTGTTCCCCTCAGGAAGGCCCCGACAGTCTACCCATTCCAGACCTATTAGAAAAGAGTCTCCCCACAGGTATAGTGGCTCAGGTTCAGATAGGAGACCGACTTAGCCCCACTGAAAGGGAGCAGCTCAACCAACTCCTACAGTCCAAACACCTCACCTTCTCCCCGAAGCCAGGGTACACTACTTTAACCACCCACCAGGTAGATACTCCGGGACAAGCTCCCTTGCGCCAGGCTCCGTACCGAATCCCCGAAGCAGTTAGGATAGGAATGAAGAAGGAGATCGATGAGATGCTCCAACTCGGGGTAATTGAGCCCTCCGATAGTCCCTGGGCCTCCCCAGTTGTCTTGGTGCCCAAGAAAGATGGGACCACCCGGTTCTGCGTAGACTATCGGAGGCTCAATGAAAAGACCGTGACGGACGCTTACCCTATGCCCAGGGTAGACGAGCTACTCGATCGTATAGCCAGGGGAAATTACCTGACCACTATTGACCTCTGCAAAGGTTACTGGCAGATTCCCCTGGCCCCGGAGGCTATCCCCAAGTCGGCATTCGTCACCCCATTCGGCTTATATCAGTTTAGGGTAATGCCGTTTGGGATGAAGAATGCCCCAGCTACATTCCAGCGCTTGGTGGATAGGCTCCTGGATGGCTTCCAGAGTTTTGCTTGCGCCTACCTGGACGACATAGCGATCCACAGTGAGTCATGGGAGGACCACTTAGCTCACATAGGAATGGTTCTGGATCAGATCCGGGCTGCTGGCCTGACTCTGAAGCCAGAAAAATGCCACTTTGGGATGGCCGAGGTACAGTACCTGGGTCACCGGGTGGGGTGTGGAAAGCAGCGACCAGAGCCGGCCAAGATAGAAGCTGTCGCCAATTGGCCCACCCCCATCACTAAGACTCAGGTCCTAGCCTTCCTGGGCACGGCAGGGTACTATAGACGGTTCGTACCAGACTACAGCACACTTGCCAAACCCCTGACTGACTTGACCAAGAAGAACTTACCTCGACAGGTCCTGTGGTCTCCCCACTGTGAAACGGCTTTCCAGGCTCTCAAAAATGCTCTAATTAACGCTCCTGTCTTGGCGGCTCCAGCCCTTAACAAACGTTTTATCGTCCACACAGATGCTTCCATGTTCGGGCTGGGAGCCGTCCTCAGCCAAGTAGGCGAAGATGGAGGGGAGCATCCAGTTGCCTACATCAGCCGGAAGCTCCTGCCCCGCGAAGTCAGCTATGCAGCGGTCGAAAAGGAGTGTTTGGCTTTGGTGTGGGCATTAAAGAAATTGACTCCCTATTTATATGGGCAGGAGTTCACTCTGGTCACCGACCATAACCCGTTGGTGTGGCTGAACCGGGTCTCTGGAGATAATGGCAGGCTATTACGTTGGAGTTTATCGTTGCAACCCTTCAATTTCACCATTACTTACAGACCTGGGAAACAGAATGGCAACGCCGACGGGTTGTCCAGACAAACCGACCTCAGCCCCGCATAACCAGCGGTCTGGACAGCCTTAGTCTGCCCCGAAAAGGGGTCAGACCGTGTCTGCCAGAGTGTTCCACAGAAAGGGAGCACTGTTACAGAAGCATTAGTTATTTTGTTGTGAAGAAACTTATTTCCCAGCAGCAATGCCTGAACCAGCCAAGCCAGCGCCTAAGAAGGGCTCCAAGAAAACTGTAACAAGTATCATTTCATAAAGGGTTAACTCTGTTCAGTTTTGAGAAAACTATTTTCTGAGGCAGGTTTCCTAGCATATTGTGTACTGTAATTAAGTTTGTGATAAGCATTCACTGCTAGGTGATAAGAAGGACTCAATTGTTTTCTTGTGTGTACTTGTTATCTGCGGTGGCCTGTCCAAGGGCTTTGTCTAAATGTGTGATGGGGGATTTTATGCTTCCCCCCCTGGGAGTGCCCTGTGTGCATGTAACCTAAATAAAAAGCAGGCTGGGCATCCCAGTCCTCAGTTCTTGGTTGTCCCTCAATCGCAGCGTTGACTCGTTTTTGTGGGCAGAAGGGTATCCTAGCTGTACTACAGCTAAGGGGGATTATTCTACATTTGCGAGACTCATATAGAATACTATGGAAAGCAGTTTCTCCCCTCTTCAGCAATAGGAATCCAGGCTACTAAGCGGTCCATCTCTCAGCGAGACTAAGGGTAACCGTAACACCAGGGAAGCAGGGCAATTTTCCATTTAAAGGGCCAGTTACAAATAGCAGTTTGTAACATATCTCCCCTTTTGGAGGGAGACTAACCAGGCACCTGACCTTCTGTCGGTCAGTGCCTAAGTTAGTCTCGTAACCCACCCACAAATAAACATTAGCAGCAAAGTAGCCCCCCCCCCCACAATAAGTAGTACTGGCCTGTAGGTTCCAGGTTGTAGGATGAAAGTGTAGCATCCTCGGCCTTCCTGGCGCAGCTGGGCAAATAGCTGGTGGTACTTGGGGGGCAGAGGCCAGCGGCACTCTGCCCTGGTGCCAGCGCTTCTGCTGGGGTGAGGGGTTTGCAGGCCAGTCCTGTAACAAGGGGGTCTGTAGGGCAGAGGCCAGCAGCGCTCTGTCCTAATGCCAGCTCTTCTGCTGGGGGCATTGGGGCATAGTCCTGCCCGGTGGCAAAGGGAACGTGGGGGTCAGTGGGGGTTAACATCTCCACTGTTAACCCTGGGCCCAAGTTAGGAGTTAGCTGGAGAATGGAGACTGGGCTCCCAATCCACTGAATCTCACTCTGCTGATGGGGGACAGGAGCAACTGTCTCTGCCCCCTGTGCTGTAAGTGCAGAGACCACGGTCCCATCTGCACGGTTGTGGGGCTTACTGTCTCCCCCTGGTGCGTTAAGCTGCCGCTGGGGAGAGGGGGTTACAAGCTCCTCTCCCATACATACTTCCAGCCACTGGGGAATGGAGTCTGGGCTCCCAATTCCCTGCATATTCCTCTGCTGCTGGGGGACAGGACCAACTGTCTCTGCCCCCTGTAACTCAGCCTGCCGCTGGGGAATGGAGTCTGGGCTCCCAATTCCCTGCAATTCACTCTGCTGCTGGGGGACAGGACCAACTGTCTCTGCCCCCTGTAACTCAGCCTGCCGCTGGGGAATGGAGTCTGGGCTCCCAATTCCCTGCAATTCACTCTGCTGCTGGGGGACAGGAGCAACTGTCTCTGCCCCCTGTGCTGTAAGTGCAGAGACCACGGTCCCATCTGCACGGTTGTGGGGCTTACTGTCTCCCCCTGGTGCGTTAAGCTGCCGCTGGGGAGAGGGGGTAACAAGCTCCTCTCCCATACATACTTCCAGCCGCTGGGGAATGGAGTCTGGGCTCACAATTCCCTGCATATTCCTCTGCTGCTGGGGGACAGGACCAACTGTCTCTGCCCCCTGTAACTCAGCCTGCCGCTGGGGAATGGAGTCTGGGCTCCCAATTCCCTGCATATTCCTCTGCTGCTGGGGGACAGGACCAACTGTCTCTGCCCCCTGTAACTCAGCCTGCCGCTGGGGAATGGAGTCTGGTCTCCCAATTCCCTGCATATTCCTCTGCTGCTGGGGGACAGGACCAACTGTCTCTGCCCCCTGTAACTCATTTTCTCGCTGGAGAGCAGGTGTCCATACCCCCAAACTCCACAGTTGGTGCTCAAAGGCTCGTGCCGCTTCGTTCTCAGTAGCCAATTTTCGGATGATTCGACTGACTACCTCCTGCGCAGGGTCTGGACCATATCGGACTAGCCGCCTCTTTACCTCTGGAACGAAATCAGCGCCCTCATAGCGATGGATCAGGTTGAGGTGCTCTTCACAGGGTTCTGACCAGTGTCTTGTCAGCTCCATGCTGCTGTAGGTAGGGACGCTGCGCAGTGGCTAGCGTTGCCCTCAATAACTTTCCTATGATACCAGTGCTGTTGGGGTGCTGCTCCTTGCGCTAGGACGCTATCCCACCGCTGCCGCCAAATGTTACGGTTGCCTCCAGGCTGGCTGGAAGTTGGACCGTAGAAAAGGATGCTCCTAGCGCTCACCAAAGAATCATCAGCACCGTAGTCAGCAATCCCTGTAGTGATATAAGCTGTATCCTACAAACATGAGTCAAATCTGCAAGTTAGAGGGTCAAAATAAGTCTGATGTGCTGGAACACACAGTCTGCTTTTTATTGAGGTTACATGCAAACAGGACACTCTCAGGGGGAGGCATAAAATCCCCCATCACACATTTGATATTAGATAGAGAGACACTCCCTTTGACAGGCCACAACATTACTTCAGCAGATAACAAGTTACACACAATAAAACAATGCAGTCCACCTTATCACTAGCAGTCTGATTAGACAATGGTAAGGTTTATCACCAAACCTAATTAGAGCTGATCCCAGCAAACTTGTATTTAGAATTGAACAAAATTAACTCTTAATGGCACACAATGAAACTGAACCAAGTGGGAGAAAGCCAGGGACAAGTCATTTCACAGGTCTGGGGACATAGTCTTAAAGGGTGTTCACCAAAGTCACAATATGTCCCCAGACGGTTCTTAAAGGGCCATACACACCCAATAAAAGTTAATATACTCTCAGGGGCACAATCTTCCAGGGGCCATAGTCATGAGGAAGGAGGCTGGCAAATAGACTTCTCCAAAATCCAGGGAAGCAGGGCAATTTTCCATTTAAAGGGCCAGTTACAAATAGCAGTTTGTAACAATTTGCATAAATAAAAAGAGATAAGCGCTCAACCTGGGAACGAACAACAGCATAATAGCTTGTTCTATGGCTAGCAGCCTCCTTTTGCACTCATTCAGAGAGGGATTGCCTGGTATTTTGGGACTGGACTGTACTGTGAAGTCAGGATCAGACTGATATGCTACAGGAAAGTTCTTCTCTGTGAAAGGCACGTTGAGTAAAAAGAGGCTGCTTCTTGGGTGGTAACTAGCCATAGAACAAGCTATTATGCTATTGTTCGTTTCTCAGTTTAAGCGGTTCTCTCTTAATTTATGCAAATTATGACACTTATTGAAGTCTCCCTAAGTGTGATGCGGGAATCCAGACGTGGATCCGTTGCTCAGTGTGCATAGAAGGATATGGCTGCACCTCACTGACGAGGCCCACAATAGGCCGAAACGATCGTCTGAGGTCACTTCTCGGGACTTTGGCTGGGATCAAGTGCAGTTTTCTGTGCTTGGTTTTGGTTGAAAGATTTGCTGCCTGGAGACCTGCTCCTTCGGCCTGGGGTCCTTTCCCTTCAGGGTTTGGGCTCCTGCTGCTATTGGGGGGGTGGCTACTCCTTAGGCGTAGAGCAACTGGGTAGTTGGGCCGTCCCCTTGGCCTTGTGGCATCGTCCCTGGACTTCAGCCACATGCTGCTTTTGGGGGGCACTCTGAAATCCAGCCTAAAGAGGCAATAGGACAATTATGGCTACCAATGTGCCAAACGTTTCCCATACACTTCGGGTGTTGATTTCTGAGGACTTCCGAAAGAAGATTGGTTTGGCTCATGTCCAGCAGGTTGTTTTGGAGGGTGTTTTGAAGATGCCAAGAGCAAGTTTGCATTGTGTTCAGTCTTTCCCTTCAAGAGGGATTTTTGATGTGACTTTCACCGATGAGCATCATTTACAGACCTGCTATCAACGGACTATTGATATGGCTGCTGCTCCAGAGTTGGTGGGCATGAGATTTGTTGCCTGTGTGCAGAGGGAGAGAAGAATCCCGGTGACAGTACATATGTACAACCCTTGGGTCACTGATGTGGAAATTCAAGGAGGTAGCAAGCTAAAGAATCAATTTGGGACTTTCAATGGAAAACGCAGGTTCTGGGTGTGGTTTGTGCCAGATGAATTAGGTATTGGTGGAAAGAAACACCCTCCACAGACTTTCGCCATTGGTGGAAATAGAGGTTTCCTATACTATGATGACATGCCTCTGTTTTGCCGTAGTTGCAACCTGTTTGGTCACATTGCTGAAAATTGACCAGGTGCCAGATGTCGAAATTGCGGTGAGGAGGATCATCTTGTTGCCCACTGTAGTAAACGCCGGACCTGTGACCTGTGTGGTTCTTCAAGTCATCTTTGCAGGATGTGTCCTTTGATGATGTTGCAGGGGCTTGATAGAGTGAAGCCTTCCTACGCTGATGTTACAAAAAAAACATCTTCAGTTACGGTTGAGCCATCTGTGAATGAGGAGGAGGTCTCTGATGAGGCATTGATCTCTATATTACCTCTTTTGTGTAAGAAAACTGCAGTTGGGGTCCCTGTCGGAGGTGTGTCTGATGCTCCTGTGGTGGTTCCTGTGGCTGAGAAGGTGGAGGAAACTCAATCTAATCTTCAGGAGGTGGAGCTTGCTACATCTAATGTGATAGCTGCTTCCGATGTTCTTGAAGCCCTGTTGCCCAATTCTGTGGATGATACTGTTGCTGTTCCTGGGACAGAGAATTTTTCCTTCACTTAGTCATCTTGTTATCCTGCTCCTGATGCTGTTCTTGGTGAAGGGGAGAACATTGATTGGTCTATTGGTCTGCTGTTGTGTCCTCAGGTTCTGAGGAGGATATGGACACTGCAGGGAAAAAATCTGCCTCCAAGCGGAAAAAAGGTGTGGATTCTGATGGATGGGAGAGTCCTGATTTGGATCTACCAGTAGTTAAGAGTGCAGATCCAGATACTGCAAGTGATGCTGACTCTTTAGTAGAAACAGAAGGAAACTCTGAAATTAAAGATGTTCCCTATGACTCAAGCCAGTGTATAGGTGACTTTTCTGATGCCTCTATTGTTGGTTATCTAGATAAAAGAAATGAGAACCAACTTGCTGAAGTTACTGGTTATGAGGCTGGCAAGGGGGAGCCTAGGAGGTCGGCACGTCACAGAGGCAGATTTAAAGGATCTCCTTTGAGTCCTAAGAAAAAGAAAGAAAAGAAGAAGTCCTGATGTTAATTTTTTGTTTTGTTTTTCTTTAATTTTTTTTTATGTTTCTGACCATTTCTTCCCTTAAAAGGACAGTATACACTCATTTTCATATAACTGCATGTAATAGACACTACTATAAAGAATAAGATGCACAAATACTGATATAAAAATCCAGTATAAAAATGTTTAAAAACTTACTTAGAACCTCTTAGTTTAGCTCTGTTGAAAAGGTAGCTGGAAAGCCCACTGCAAGTGGGAAATGAGACACTCCCCCCTCCCCCTTCTTTTGCATATGAAAAGACCCTTTACACAAACAGGAGCAAGCTGGAGAAGGTAGCTGAAGGTATTCACATAAAACTTTGGGGCTTGGTTAGGAGTCTGAAAATCAGAGCAATGTTATTTCAAAATAAGCAAAACTATACATTTTTTAAAAAAAAAAATAAACTTTATGGGCTATATAAATAGATCATCTACAAAACATTTATGCAAAGAAAAAATGAGTGTATAATATCCCTTTAATGTCAGGTGTATGGAAACTATAGCAAGGAGAGCTGCAATTTTTAAGTTATTATCTGTATGTTCTGCTAATATTTTTTGTTTGCAGGAATGTGGTCTCTCTGAACATCCTAAATGTGCTGACTGGGAATATGGTCCTAAAGTATGGTCTTGTTCTTCTGATAGGAATGGGGGGTGGGAGTTTTGTTTAAGGGGTTTTGTTTTTCTATCCTTAATGTAGTTCATATTGTCCCAGGTCGGGTTCTTTAGATTAGTTTTAGTGGGACTGTTTTTCGTTTGTTTAATGTATATGCTTCTCCAAATAGAGTAGAACGTTTGCTTAATTTTGAAACATTAAAGTTTTTTCTGCCAGGTCGAGAGCCAATTTTTTTGGTTGGGGATTTTAATTGTATTAGAATGGGGACAGAGAGGGTGGGAGTGATTGTAGGGTGGATAGCTCAGGGAAGTTTTTAGTTGATCTGCTTAAATCTTTCGGTTTGAAGGATGCCTTCGGGTCCGTTTCATTTTCAGGGGAGGGTTTTACTTTCTTTAGTGATAGTGGTGGGATAAAATCTCGAATTGATTTTTGTTTTTTATCTAAATTTCTATGTGTTGATGATTTTTCTTTAAAGCGGATGCCCTTTACGGATCATGCCCTTTTGATGTGTAAGGTGAATTGTGATTTGAAGATCAAGTATGGTAAGGGTGTTTGGAAACTGAATGTGGATTTGTTAGAAGATGAGAAGATTAAGGGTCAGTTTGTTTGGATGTATGAAAGGTGGCGTGAAAGAAAGTGTGATTTTAGTAATGTGCTTATGTGGTGGGAATGGTTGAAGGTGGAAATAAAGAGGTTTTTTATTAAGAAAGGCTGTGAGAAATCTAGACTGGAACGGGAGTTGTATGATAAATGGTATCTGAGGTTGTTGTATTTGTATGAATTGAGAAATTGTGGCATTGATGTGCATGAGGAAATTGCTGAAGCAAGAAAGATAATTAAAAAGTGTATGCATGAAAAAGGAAAGAAAATTGTTTTTATGGAAAGATTGGAGAAAATGGAAAAGGATGAGTCTTGTGGTAAATATTTTTTTAAGAAAGCTTTTGAAGGAAAGACTGGTTTTGTTAGTGTTTTTGATAAGGTTGAGTGTGAAATTAATGGTACGGATGGTGTTTTGCATGAAGTTCATGAGTTTTACAGTGAGCTGTATAAAGAAAAAACAAGAGATGTTTTATTGGAAAAGGAGTTGTTGGAAGACATTAAGGTTAAGTTGGAAAAATATGATAATGATTTGTTAGAAAGGGATCTAAGTTTGGATGAGATTGCAGAGGTTGTTAGGAATTTTAAGAATGGGAAGGTACCTGGTTGTGATGGTTTGCCTGTTGAATTTTATACTTGTTTTTGGAATTTGATTGGGGTGGATAGGTTGGATGTTTGTAAGTTTGTTTTTAGAATGAATGTTTTGCCTGTTTCAATGAGGAAAGGTTTGATTGTTTTGTTATTTAAAAAGGGTGATAAGAGAGATTTGAGGAATTGGAGGCCGATTACGTTGTTGAATGTTGACTATAAGGTTATTGCAAAGGTGCTGGCAAATATAATACGTGGAGTGATTGGTAAGGTTGTAGGTGAAGAGCAAGTGTGTGCTGTTCCTGGGCGTCAGATTGCTGAAAGTTTGTTGTTGCTACGTGATGTACTGTGGTATGTGAGGGAGAGGATGAGATCTGTTGCTATTGTGGATTTTGAAAAAGCGTATGATAGGGTAGTGCATGATTTTATGTTTCATGTTTTAGAACGTTTAGGTTTTTCTGGTAAGATTATTGGTTGGTTTAAATGTTTGTATTGTAATATTGTGAGTCAAGTTCAGGTTAATGGTTTATTGACTGAGGAATTTTGTGTTAATTCTGGAGTGCATCAAGGATGTCCTTTGTCTCCTGTGTTATTTATATGTGTCATTGAACCATTGTTAACTAGTTTGAGGAAGGATAAATTAGTTAGAGGTGTGAGTGTTCCTGGTAGTAATGGAAGGTGTTTAAAAGTGATTGGGTATATGGATGATGTGAGTGTGGTATGTGAGACTCTGGCTGGTTTGAGGAGGATGAAAACTTTAGTTGAATGTTTTTGTATGGCAAGTTGTTTCAGAGTTAATTGGAATAAGTGTAAAGTTAAAGTTTTTGGTAATGATAGGGAGATTGATTCCTGTGGATGGCCTGTGACTGATGGTGCAATTGAGGTGTTGGGTGTGAAATTTGATGTGGATTTAAAAGGCTTGGAAAGTTGGGAGAATGTTTTTGATAAAGTGAGTAGAAAACTTCAGTTTTGGTCTTTAAGGACTTTTTCTTTGGAAGGAAAAATGTTAGTTATTAAATCGGTTTTGATCCCTATTATGTTATATTTGGCGTTAGTTTTTCTGCCTCCTGAGAGGATTTTTCTGAGAATTTTGAGATTGTTGTTTTCTTTTTTCCGGAGTTCTGGTATGGAGCGTTTGAAAAGAGATGTTGTTGTTAAGAGTAAGAATGTGGGTGGTAAGGGTTTTCCAAACGTGGAGAGATTTTTGGCTGTGAAATATGTTAGTAGGTGTGTGGTTCTGAGTGGTAAGGATAGCATGGCTGGTTGTATGGTAAAGTATGCTTGTGGAAATGTTTTAAGACAATATGGTTTGTTTGAGATTGATAGAAAGAAACCGGTATGTTTTCTGTTCCATGGTTTTATGTAAGGGTGGAATGTTGGATTAAAAAATATGGTTTGGAGAATGTTAGTAGGGAGATGTGGTGTGCAAACAGAATGGTGTTGAAAATGTTGGAGAAGAAGGAGTTGATTGGGGGTTTGAATGAAAATGAATGTGTGTTGGTATGGAAAAATGTGTGTAATAAGTATTTGATGAATAGGCAGAAAGATATTAGTTGGATGAGTGTGCATACGTGTTTGCCAACAAGGGATTTTCAGAGAATGCATCATTTAGTGGCTTCAGAAGTGTGTCCTAGAGATGGTTGTTGTCAAAGCGAGAGTGTTATTAATTTGTTTTGGAATTGTGAGTATGCTAGGGATGTTTGGAGAAGATTGAAAAGGATGATAAAGGGTCTGACTGGAGTGCAGTTTTTTACTTTTAATATGATGATGTATGGTTTGTGTGGAAGTGGTGTGGAAAAGAAGAAAGCAAGATTGATATGGTTGTTGGCATGTTATGTGAAGGAGGTGTTGCGGGATGTGCGTAATATTTTGATATTTAAGAAAGAGGTAGTTACTGTAGGTAATTGTGTGAGTATGATCCGTGGGAAGTTGTTTTTGTATTTTTCTTTTGATAGGAGGCGATATGGGGAATTAGATTCTGAAGGCATCTGGAAGACAAAGAAGTGGAAGGATTGGATTATTTGTTTTTTTGTTTTTTTTGTTATTATTTTTTTTCTCCAGTTTGTTTTTGTCTGTATATGAAATATGTTTCATTTTATTTTGTGTGATTATTTAAGTTTTATGTTTGCATTTTGATTTTTTTCTGATGACAAAAATTTGGGTCAATATTTCAGTTGTTTTGTAAAAAGAGATATTTTGTTTGCATTTGTTATTATGATTTTATTTTGCATTGAGCAATGATACTTTTTTATTGGACTAACTATACATTTATAAGATGACAAGCTTTCGGAAGAGTTCCTTCCTTTATCAAGTCTAAAGCAATACTAACCAATTCAATGGAATTTACAGATTGTATCTTAAAACACAGAATAGCTAAGAAGACAGTGCAGGGAGAGGAGGAGGTGTCGTAAAAATCATGAGGGGGGCTTAGGTAACAGGCAGGTAGTGTCTAGTGTTGGAGAACTGACAGGGGAAATATATAGCTTTACATAGAGCATATACTGACATAAAGTTATATATCAACATTGAATCAATATCTATAAAGTTGTGAAATTGTAAATACAGGGGGAATACAAAAGTTAAAAAAAGACAAAAGTGTGGACATAGGCTTACCTGTGTACCTATGTATAAAGAATGTGGAATATTCAATGTAATTGACTAAATGAAAGTACATTACAAAAATTTTTGATAATGTGTTAAGAATCCAGAGTCCACATTTAGTCCAGAATTAAACAGGTTGAAGTGCATTATCATTTTCATTTCAAAGGTTTTTCTTTCCATGGTGTTTTTGAAGTTGCCTCTGAGAATTTTGATTTTGAGATTTTGGATGGAGTGGTCAGGTTGGGTGAAATGGTGACCAACAGGGGTGCAGTATTTTGTTTCACAGTGGTTTTTGATTGAGTGTCTGTGTAAGTTCATTCGAAGGTGCAGTTTTTGGCTTGTTTCTCCAATATAGCATCCCATTTCACATGCAGCGCAATGTATCATGTATACCACATTTGCAGATATACATGAATATGCCCCTTTAATGTTATAAGATTTATTATTGTGATTTGCTACGCTGCTTTCACAGACGTGTTGACACAGTTTGCAGAGAGCTTTATAGCAGCACTTGGTTCCATTCTGAGTGTTCTTTTTCTCAAGGGGTAGCTTCCTATGTACCAGTTTCTGCTTTAGGTTAGGTGGTTGTCTGTATGCCAGGATTAGAAACAAGTATCTCTGGACTAACATGGCAACTCCAATTAACGATTTTATTTTGTATATATGCATATATGATTATTTTTCTAATAAAAGAATTACGAAACGTACCTCTGGGGTTTTGCTGTTTATGCATTCAGAGAGGGATTGCCTGGTATTTCGGTGCTTGACTGTACTGTGAAGTCAGGATCAGACTGATATGCTTCAGGAAAGTTCTTCTCTGTGAAAGGCACATGTTGAGCAAAAAGAGGCTGCTTCTAGGGTGGTAACTAGCCATAGAACAAGCTATTATGCTATTGTTCGTTCCCAGGTTGAGCGCTTTTCTCTCTTTATTTATGCAAACATGGCATCATCAGGCAATACTCCCTTCACATCCCTCAGAAAAACACTGTACTTTGAGAGGAATTGGGCTTCAAAATGCTTAGAAGCGCCTTTCACAGTAGAAATCAAGCACATCTTGCTTCACCATCCTCCAACGAAGGCAAAGTTCATAAAAACTGAGGTATGAGTGAGGTGGGAGGTGTATTTATAGGCATTTTGAGGTTTGGGAAACTTTGCCCCCTCCTGGCAGGAATGTATATCCCATACATCATAAAAAAAAACCCACCCAAAAAAGTTTAAAAAAATCCTAACACTAACCCCCGAATATCCACTTACAGTTTCTGAAGTTTGAAAATCCAGGTGGCAAGAAGTATTCATCCAGGCGGCGAGGTATATACCCATCCAGGCGGCATCTTCTATCTTCATCCCAGCGGTGGCGTCTATCTTCATCCCTGCGGCACGGAGTGAGTCCACCCTGAAGACATCAGGCACGGAGCATCGTCTTCATACAGTCGCCGCCGTCTACTGAATTTTTAATGCAAGGGAGCCTTTTCAAAATGGTGTCCCTTGCATTCCTATTGGCTGATTTGATTTTGGAAATTAAAATCAGCCAATAGGATGAGAGCTACTGAAATCATATTGCCTGATTTGAACAGCCAATAGAATTTCAGAAGCTCTCATCCTATTGGCTGTTTTAAACAGCCAATAGGATTTCAGTAGCTCTTATCCTATTGGCTGATTTGAATTGCTCCCAGGTGCTGGAACTATCTTTTGCATTTTCTACATTGTTATGCACGGTGTCCTTTGCACTGGGCAGCCATGGAACAGAGTAAAGAAGTTGTTGAGCCAAAGACTTTTGGGTATACCGATATGGCAGCTGTATGAATTACTACCTTGACTCGTGGCTCCAGAGACTTTTTAAAAACCACACCTTCACAATCAGTAAGCAAAAAATTGGAATATTTGCAAAAGAACCATGTTGCATTTAAACTACTTGCTGTAACCCTTGCTTAATACCATAGGGTTAAGCGTATACCCAGAGGACTCCGCATGAACCCCTGCACCACTCTTATAAAGGATAATCTGGAATATTTGAGAGAGTTCTAAATAAGTGTTTGTTTGACCTTATAGTCTTGACAGTGGAATACCTCCAGAGGGAGAGAATCAGAATGGGCAGATTGAGGTAATGAAATAAGAACTGTCTGATAATCTATCACTGGAAGATATGGATAAAATTACCTCCACCCTTGAAAAGCAAAAACGTAAGCTGCAAGGGGTTATCCAGGAGCGTAAAAAGAAGAAGTTTGCCCGTAATGAGAAGGGCTATTTGTATGGAACCATCTATTGGTGGTCTGGGGACTCCACGGGAAGATCCGGGAGCACTTCCAGTTACAGGCGCAGGCGTGCGCGAAAAATGAGCGGACGCTCTAGCACTCAAGGATCCTCCTCTTGGTCAGCGTTGGGGGAATCCGACATGGAACCTCAGGCAAGCGCCGAGGTGGCAGACATCACAAGTGGAGCAAGAGGGACAGACCCCAAGAAAAAACAGGTGCAGATGGGGGAGAAACGTGTCGCGACTCGCAGCAGCAGCAAACTATAATTAATATCAGTCAGGTACAGCTTACCGAAGATGAACTGTCTGTATTAGATAAAAGGCGTCTTTTTGCCCACAACAGAGTTATGACATGTTCGATTTGCAAAAGGACTTATATCGTTTTTTTAGATCTGTTAAATTGAAAAGTGTTTTTGCTAGTATACCTGATAGTGGTGTGCAGATTAATACCTTAGCTATGGAAACACAGAGTAAAGCTTTAAAATTGAAAACACTGGGTCTGTCTAAGGAAAGTACTTTTACACCAACACAAGTAAATGCAGGGGTGCAAACTTTTATTAAATTGGTAGAAAGAGAGGTTATGGATTTGTGCAATCAGACTAGTTTGCAGAACCGCATGAGGGAAGGGAAGGGTGGTCATTCTGTAAGAGAGTGTGTGGCCCTATCTAGCCTTAAAAAGAATACAAAGTTGATCATTAAAGGGGCAGATAAAGGCGAAGCCACAGTGCTGTTAGATAAACAATATTATGTTAATGAAATTCTCACCCAGCTCTCTGATGAGGAGGTATACCATAAACTTACCTACAATCCTTTTTTTTAAATTAAGAAGGAAGTAATGGGTTGTGTTCAAACTGCGGTTAAGTATGGTGTTATTGATAATGATATTGCACATTTCTTATTGAACTCTGAGGACATTACACCTGTCCTTTATACCCTCCCCAAGGTTCATAAAAATGTTGGGGCCCCTCCTGGACGCCCTATTATGGCAGGGAGCGGGTCTGTATTGTCTAAAATTTCCATCTACTTAGATAGGGTATTGAGACCCTTTGTAAATTCTAATACTTACATCAAGGATACTGGGGATTTTTTAGTAAAGTTACAGAATCTACCACTTGAAAGTACTAAGGGCATTCTGTTTAGTCTTGATGTGGCGTCATTGTACTCTTCTATCACACATGAGGCAGGAATTGGGGCTGTGAGTAAGATTATGAGCCAGGATGATAGATATGATCCCCTACAAAGGTAATTTATTCTTCAATTAGTTAATATTGTCCTGAGCAGTAACTATTTTTTATTTGAAGATCATTATTACTTACAGCTACAAGGCACTGCCATGGGTTCCAATGTCGCCCCTACATACGCCAATATATACATGAATGTATGTGAGGAGCATTTTGTATATAGCCATCCAATATTTTTGTTATACGGTGCCACCTGGTGGTGATACATTGATGACATCTTTGGCGTGTGGCTGGGCGACATTGGGACCCTGGGAAAGTTTGTAAATTATTTGAACTCTGCAACCCGCCACATTTTAAACTGGTGTGTAATGAGGAGAATGTTGTTTTCCTTGACACAAGGGTTTTAAAAGGACACCCATGGTCTTGTAGTAGATCTACATTAGAAACAGATTGCAACACACTTCTTCACTACAATAGTATACAGCCCCCTTCTTTAATTAGATCTCTCCCAAGGAGCCAACTTCTAAGGGTAAGACGGGTTGTGTCTGAAACTGGCCCTGTTGGGCAGAGATGGGTGATCGTTTTAAGTTAAGGGGGTATCCACCTGAATTAATACAAAAGGAAATTGAGAATGTTCTGCAAATTCCTAGACAATCCCTGCTGGAACAAAAAGGAGGTTAGGAACAAAAGGAAATTGTTTAGGTTGGTTTTTGCTAGCCAATATTCTAAACTGAGTAATAGGATTTGCAAGATCATTTTTAAACACTGACATATTTTACAGACATGTAACCCTGAGGTAATAGAATTCAGAGAACCCCTGATGCCTGCATATAGGAGGGGTAGGAATTTGAAAGATGTGCTGGTGCATGCTGACATTGGTCCCTCTGAGGTTACAGTTCAGGGATATATTGATAAAAAGAATTTTGGTAGTTTCCCTTGCCTTGGCTGCTCTAATTGCAATAATATAATTAAAGGCCTTTTTTCTGTCATTTGGGTACAGGTAAAACATTTGAGATTAGGGGACATTTCAAATGCAACACTGATTTTGCTGTATATTATATTAAATGCCCATGTGGGATATGGTATGTTGGCTAGACCACCCGCACTGTCCGTGAACGCATCAACCAACACAAGAGCAGTATTAGAAAAAAAAGGTTAATGCTCCTGTAGCTAATCATTTTTTGACTGTCGGCCATAATCTGAGCCAATTTAGGCTTCAGATTTTGGAACATGTAGGGCACCCCAGGAGGGGTGGTGATAGAACTAAAATATTGAAAAGGAGGCCTTTTGGATCAGCAAACTTGACACCATGCACCCGAAGGGTATGAATAGGGAACTAGATTGGTCTTTATGCCTGTAAGGGTTTTGTGAGCTATGTGACGTATATATTCTGTGATATTCCTCGACATATAATGAGATTGATAAAAAATGTTTCTAACCATTTTTTCTAGGAATACAACCTATTTTTTTAATCTGTGCATTATAATATGGATAAGGTGTAATATGGAATAAGGTTACTATTTGATGTTGTATTCAGGGCCACCAGATGGCAGCACTGCAGGTGTATTAGGTAAAACAGGTGTATAGGGGTGTGTGGCTTAAGAGGGTTTATAACGTGTTAATTCTAGGTGTAACCATATATGACTAAGGACTAGTTCTGAAACGTTGTTTGTTTTGTGGTCTGGCTGTTTAAATTGTACAGATTGTACCTCTTTAATAAACCTGCTCATTTTTGATGACTATTTATTTAAGCTATGTAGTTAGTAAATAGTTAATATCTATTTACTAACTAGTCTACCTAGTTATAATAAATACAAACTTACCAGTGAAATAAAAATAAAACCTAAGCTAGCTACAATATAACTATTAGTTACATTGTAGCTAGCTTAGGTTTTATTTCACAGGTAAGTATTTTTAAATAGTAAGTAGTTTTAAATAAGAATTAGTTAATAATTGTAAATTTAATTTAGCTCTATTTTAATTATGTTAAAGTTAGGGGGTGTTTTAGGGTTAGGGGTTAATAGTTTAATTTAGGTTGTTGCGATGTGGGGGGTGGTGGTTTAGGGGTTAATAGGTTTATTTAGTGGTAGTGATGTGGGAGGCCAGAGGTTTAGGGGTTAATAGCTTTATTTAGTTGTGGCAATGTCAGGGAGCAGCGGCGAAGGGGTTATTATCTATTATAGTGTGGGGGATGTTGGGATGCGGGGGAATAGGGGTTAATAACTTTAGTATAGTGGCGGCGATATCGGGAGCGACAGATTAGGGGTTAATAAGTTTATTTAGGTGGCAGCAATATTGGGAGTGGCAGATTAGAGGTTAATAACATTATTTAGGTGGCGGCAATGTCGGGGGCAGCAGATTAGGGGTGTTTAGACGTGGGGTTTTTGTTTTTTCCCCATAGACATCAATGGGGCTGTGTTACGGAGCTTTTCATTACGCTACCGCAGGTGTTAGGTTTTTTTCTAACCCGATCTCCCCATTGATGTCTATAGGGGAAAGTGTGCACGAGCACGTCAAAAAGTGTTGGTATTTTCTGCGGTATGGAGCTTATCTCAACCATATAACATGCACAAGATGGATGTTTCAAAGCTTATAATGGCAGCGCTATGGAGTGTGAAATAACACAACTTTTGTTGCATTCGTTTCGCACCCCGTTGCGCCCATAACTTGTAATCTACCTGACAGTGTTTTATGTCCTTTTAAAAGGAAAAAAACTCTGTTTCTGCGTTCCGAGTCTCATAAAACCCTGAGTAATTCAGTCTCTGTGATGTTATAAAGGGCAGCAGTTGCCCAGAAGCTATGGCCAAAAGATGCAGAAAAGTGAAACAGCACAATGCTTTATGCTTTAAAAGGACAGACTAGACTAGTGATACAGTGAGATGCTTTACAGGAGACAGAATAGACTAGTGATACAGTGAGATGCTTTACAGGAGACAGAATAGACTAGTGATACAGTGAGAGGCTTTACAGAAGACAGAATAGACTAGTGATACAGTGAGATGCTTTACAGGAGATAGAATAGACTAGTGATACAGTGAGATGCTTTACAGGAGATAGAATAGACTAGTGATACAGTGAGATGCTTTACAGGAGATAGAATAGACTAGTGATACAGTGAGATGCTTTACAGGAGATAGAATAGATTAGTGATACAGTGAGATGCTTTACAGGAGATAGAATAGACTAGTGATACAGTGAGATGCTTTACAGGAGATAGAATAGACTAGTGATACAGTGAGATGCTTTACAGGAGATAGAATAGACTAGTGATACAGTGAGATGCTTTACAGGAGACAGAATAGACTAGTGATACAGTGAGATGCTTTACAGGAGACAGAATAGACTAGTGATACAGTGAGATGCTTTACAGAAGACAGAATAGACTAGTGATACAGTGAGATGCTTTACAGGAGACAGAATAGACTAATGATACAGTGAGAGGCTTTACAGAAGACAGAATAGACTAGTGATACAGTGAGAGGAATATCAGAAGACAGAATAGACTAGTGATACAGTGAGATGCTTTACAGGAGACAGAATAGACTAGTGATACAGTGAGATGCTTTACAGGAGACAGAATAGACTAGTGATACAGTGAGATGCTTTACAGGAGACAGAATAGACTAGTGATACAGTGAGATGCTTTACAGAAGACAGAATAGACTAGTGATACAGTGAGATGCTTTACAGGAGACAGAATAGACTAGTGATACAGTGAGATGCTTTACAGAAGACAGAATAGACTAGTGATACAGTGAGATGCTTTACAGGAGACAGAATAGACTAGTGATACAGTGAGATGCTTTACAGGAGACAGAATAGACTAGTGATACAGTGAGATGCTTTACTTGAGACAGAATAGACTAGTGACACAGTGAGATGCTTTACAGGAGACAGAATAGACTAGTGATACAGTGAGATGCTTTACTTGAGACAGAATAGACTAGTGATACAGTGAGATGCTTTACTTGAGACAGAATAGACTAGTGATACAGTGAGATGCTTTACTGAAGACAGAATAGACAAGTGATACAGTGAGATGCTTTACAGGAGATAGAATAGACTAGTGATACAGTGAGAGGATTTACAGGAGATAGAATAGACTAGTGATACAGTGAGATGCTTTACAGGAGACAGAATAGACTAGTGATACAGTGAGATGCTTTACAGGAGACAGAATAGACTAGTGATACAGTGAGATGCTTTACAGAAGACAGAATAGACTAGTGACACAGTGAGAGGATTTACAGGAGACAGAATAGACTAGTGATACAGTGAGATGCTTTACAGGAGAGAGAATAGACTAGTGATACAGTGAGATGCTTTACAGGAGATAGAATAGACTAGTGATACAGTGAGATGCTTTACAGGAGATAGAATAGACTAGTGATACAGTGAGATGCATCTCAGGAGACAGAATAGACTAGTGATACAGTGAGAGGATTTACAGGAGACAGAATAGACTAGTGATACAGTGAGATGCTTTTCAGGAGACAGAATAGACTAGTGATACTGTGAGATGCTTTACAGGAGACAGAATAGACTAGTGATACAGTGAGATGCTTTACAGGAGACAGAATAGACTAGTGATACAGTGAGATGCTTTACAGAAGACAGAATAGACTAGTGATACAGTGAGAGGCTTTACAGGAGATAGAATAGACTAGTGATACAGAGAGATGCTTTACAGGAGACAGAATAGACTAGTGATACAGTGAGATGCTTTACAGGAGACAGAATAGACTAGTGATACAGTGAGAGGCTTTACAGGAGACAGAATAGACTAGTGATACAGTGAGATGCTTTACAGGAGACAGAATAGACTAGTGATACAGTGAGATGCTTTACAGGAGACAGAATAGACTAGTGACACAGTGAGGGGCTTTACAGGAGACAGAATAGACTAGTGATACAGTGAGAGGCTTTACAGGAGACAGAATAGACTAGTGACACAGTGAGGGGCTTTACAGGAGACAGAATAGACTAGTGATACAGTGAGATGCTTTACAGGAGACAGAATAGACTAGTGACACAGTGAGATGCTTTACAGGAGACAGAATAGACTAGTGACACAGTGAGATGCTTTACAGGAGACAGAATAGACTAGTGATACAGTGAGATGCTTTACAGGAGACAGAATAGACTAGTGATACAGTGAGATGCTTTTCAGGAGACAGAATAGACTAGTGATACAGTGAGATGCTTTTCAGGAGACAGACTAGACTAGTGATACAGTGAGATGCTTTACAGGAGACAGAATAGACTAGTGATACAGTGAGATGCTTTACAGGAGACAGAATAGACTAGTGATACAGTGAGATGCTTTACTTGAGACAGAATAGACTAGTGACACAGTGAGATGCTTTACAGGAGACAGAATAGACTAGTGATACAGTGAGATGCTTTACTTGAGACAGAATAGACTAGTGATACAGTGAGATGCTTTACTTGAGACAGAATAGACTAGTGATACAGTGAGATGCTTTACAGGAGACAGAATAGACTAGTGATACAGTGAGATGCTTTACAGGAGACAGAATAGACTAGTGATACAGTGAGATGCTTTACAGAAGACAGAATAGACTAGTGATACAGTGAGAGGCTTTACAGGAGATAGAATAGACTAGTGATACAGAGAGATGCTTTACAGGAGACAGAATAGACTAGTGATACAGTGAGATGCTTTACAGGAGACAGAATAGACTAGTGATACAGTGAGAGGCTTTACAGGAGACAGAATAGACTAGTGATACAGTGAGATGCTTTACAGGAGACAGAATAGACTAGTGATACAGTGAGATGCTTTACAGGAGACAGAATAGACTAGTGACACAGTGAGGGGCTTTACAGGAGACAGAATAGACTAGTGATACAGTGAGAGGCTTTACAGGAGACAGAATAGACTAGTGACACAGTGAGGGGCTTTACAGGAGACAGAATAGACTAGTGATACAGTGAGATGCTTTACAGGAGACAGAATAGACTAGTGACACAGTGAGATGCTTTACAGGAGACAGAATATACTAGTGACACAGTGAGATGCTTTAAAGGAGACAGAATAGACTAATGACACAGTGAGATGCTTTACAGGAGACAGAATAGACTAGTGATACAGTGAGATGCTTTACAGGAGACAGAATAGACTAGTGATACAGTGAGATGCTTTTCAGGAGACAGAATAGACTAGTGATACAGTGAGATGCTTTTCAGGAGACAGACTAGACTAGTGATACAGTGAGATGCTTTACAGGAGACAGAATAGACTAGTGACACAGTGAGATGCTTTACAGGAGATAGAATAGACTAGTGATACAGTGAGATGCTTTACAGGGGATAGAATAGACTAGTGATACAGTGAGATGCTTTTCAGGAGACAGAATAGACTAGTGATACAGTCAGGGGCTTTACAGGAGTCAGAATAGACTAGTGATACAGTCAGGGGCTTTACAGGAGTCAGAATAGACTAGTGATACAGTCAGGGGCTTTACAGGAGTCAGAATAGACTAGTGATACAGAAAGATGCTTTTCAGGAGACAGAATAGACTAGTGATACAGTGAGATGCTTTACAGAAGACAGAATAGACTAGCGATACAGTGAGATGCTTTACATGAGACAGAATAGACTAGTGATACAGTGAGATGCTTTACAGAAGACAGAATAGACTAGTGATACAGTGAGGGGCTTTACAGGAGTCAGACTAGACTAGTGATACAGTGAGATGCTTTACAGAAGACAGAATAGACTAGTGATACAGTGAGATGCTTTTCAGGAGACAGAATAGACTAGTGATACAGTGAGATGCTTTACAGGAGACAGAATAGACTAGTGATACAGTGAGATGCTTTACAGGAGACAATAGACTAGTGATACCGTGAGATGCATTACAGGAGACAGAATAGACTAGAATAGAGAAACATTTAAAACAAATGAGTTATGTAAAATAGATTGTCTCCCCATAGTCCTTTAAAACAGAGAGAAAGGCTTTAGAACACCATGTGGCGAGAGGCAGGGTGCCACAGTAGCAGGTACTGGCGAGAGGGAGGGCGCCCTAGTAGCAGGTACTATTGAGAGAGGAAGGGTGCCCCAGTAGCAGGTACTATTGAGAGAGGCAGGGTGCCCCAGTAGCAGGTACTATTGAGAGAGGCAGGGTGCCCCAGTAGCAGGTATTATTGAGAGAGGCAGGGTGCCCCAGTAGCTGGTACTATTGAGAGAGGCAGGGTGCCCCAGTAGCACTTACTATTGAGAGAGGGAGGGTGCCCCAGTAGCAGGTACTATTGAGAGTGGCAGGGTGCCCCAGTAGCAGGTACTATTGAGAGAGACAGGGTGCCCCAGTAGCACTTACTATTGAGAGAGGCAGGGTGCCCCAGTAGCAGGTACTATTGAGAGAGGCAGGGTGCCCCAGTAGCAGGTACTATTGAGAGAGGCAGGGTGCCCCAGTAGCACTTACTATTGAGAGAGGCAGAGTACTATTGAGAGAGGCAGGGTGCCCCAGTAGCAGGTACTATTGAGAGAGGCAGGGTGCCCCAGTAGCAGGTATTATTGAGAGAGGCAGGGTGCCCCAGTAGCTGGTACTATTGAGAGAGGCAGGGTGCCCCAGTAGCACTTACTATTGAGAGAGGGAGGGTGCCCCAGTAGCAGGTACTATTGAGAGTGGCAGGGTGCCCCAGTAGCAGGTACTATTGAGAGAGACAGGGTGCCCCAGTAGCACTTACTATTGAGAGAGGCAGGGTGCCCCAGTAGCAGGTACTATTGAGAGAGGCAGGGTGCCCCAGTAGCAGGTACTGTTACGGTACCAACAGTGTACCAAGGGTTAATACCAGGGAACAACGTCCTGCACAGGGAATCAGCAATTCACAAACCAGCCAGTTTTCAGGTTTAAACAGAATATCTCCTTTATTTGAAGGCAGCACACAGATTTATACACCCTGGGTTCAGGTTACAAAGGGCATTGGTTTAACAGTAAAGCAAACATATGAACAATGCATCAAACCTCTAACAATTGTCTATTCACAGGTAAAACAGATTAACATATTAAGTTAATTAACTAGGGAAGAACGTTTACTCAGACAATCTGATGTTGGGCAGTCTAGTTAACATAATCACACAAGGACACAATCAGTTTACCCAGACAGACTCCTGAGACACAATCAGATCTGAAACATACATAGAATACATCTTATTACAGAATATAGGAACAGTTCTTATTAGCTATAAAGTCTTTTATGCCCACTTGCTTTATAGAGTCACAATTGCTCCCAAAAGGTGCACTCACACCCTGTACCCATCCTGTATTTATGGATACAGGGTGACATAGACATAAGACAGAGTTATGAAAGTACATGGGGTGTCCAGCATATAAAATTCCATATTTCCATGCAGTCTCTGGGTATCCTTAAGCCCATGTACCTCCAGCCCAAAGAATGTTCCATAACAGGCCCTCCAATGTACAGTGGCGAGATTGGTTTCGTCACATCTCTCCCCTTTTCCAAACAGACTAACAGGGTATCTGACCTCCTGCCGGTCAGTGCCCTGGTTAGTCCAGCAACCCACCCATAAAACACAATTAGTAGTACAGCCCACCCACAATAAATGGTTACTACACCTGAGTACGGGGAAAACTTGTCCATGTCCAGGTGCCTCACCACAGCTGTGTGGGGGACTGGTACGCTGAATTGGTGGGTTGCGAGGTGGGCAGAGACCAGCTGTACTCTGCCTGGGTGCCAGCACTACCATGGAAGTAGCCTGGTGGGAGCCTGGTTGCTGGAGGGGAAGACCGACTGTCTCCCCTTCGGATACATAGCTGTGCTGCTGGAGGGGGAGACCAATCGTCTCCCCTTTGGCTAAACAGCCGTGTTGCTGGGGGACAGGACCATCAAACTCCTCTCCCTCTGGTTTGTCATGCTCGGCTGTCCAGGGTATATACTGTGCCATATACCACCAGAGCGCCTGGTAGGCATGTCAGTTTGCTGGGACAATCCATCTGTATTCCCGTTATGAGAGAGAATTCCTGTCCATACAAACAAGGGTTCAAATTCCTCAGTGCCCAGACCAGGGCCAAACAGTCCTTCAAAATCCCATCAGCTTCTTTACGAGTTTTCTGTACCTGCTCTTTATAGGTATCCACAATCCCTTCATACTGACATAGGGTGCCCTTGAGTTGCTGCACCTCACTATGAGCCAGCGTCAGCTTCTCCTCCAGTGTCACTAAGTTTGTCTTTAATGTTTCATGTTCCACTCTCAAGCTGGTGTTTTCTGCAGTCTGTCGGTGCAGCTTGTCTAGCAGAGATTCCTGTTCTAAACGTGCTTTTTCCTCTGCGCTCCTCTTCTCCTTCATCAGCGCATTGTAACGGGACCTCCACATATCAATAGCGGATAGAGATTTACTGAGCTCAGCGTCCTGGGGCTTAGCAGCAGGTGGGTCAGTCTCTGCTGCACGGATCTGGGCACGGGTAGTCACAGAGTTAACATCAGCGGGACCCATAGGAGCGTAGGCAGAAACAAGGGGGGCCAAGTCATTTCCAAGGAGAACATCAGCAGGTAAGTCCTTCTTGACCCCCACATTCACAGGTCTAGCGCCCACTCCCCAATCCAAATGTACCCTGGCAACAGGTAGGCTGAACACATCGCCCCCTGCTACCCTCACAGCCACAGTGTCTCCAGTGTACTGTTTCTCAGACACCAAGTTCTTTTGAAGCAAGGTCATGGTAGCACCAGTATCCCGTAGACCACTGACCTTCTTCCCATTCACTTTAACCAGTTGCCGGTTATTCCGGTGGGCAGCTTGCACAAGGTCTGCCTCATGTAGGATGCTCCAGCATTCTTGCGCCTCTACGTAGCGGGCCGCAGGCTGAGGATTACGTGGGATTCCGCCGGCGGGTCTTCTCCAGGACTGCGCTTGGTTCGCTGCATTTAGGGGACACTCTGGTCTTTTGTGCCCTAGTTGCTTACATCTAAAGCACCAAATAGATTGTGAGCAAGGGCTCAGAGATGACATTCTTACAAAAAAAGAAAAGAGATACCTCACACCCGACCACCCCAGTACCCCATATTACTATCACCTCCCCAAACTGCACAAAGATGATAAGGTCCCCCCTGGTAGGCCCATAATAGCGGGCATCAATAGTATTACTGACAAACTGTCCGAGTATATAGACATCTATCTTCAAAAGCATGTAATCAATCTACAATCTTATATCAAAGATACCAGGGACCTACTCAATAGATTATCCAGTATCAAAGTTAATAGTGGTAATTATTTTTGGCTTTCATGTGATGTTGGATCTCTATATTCAAATATATCCCATGATTTAGGGATACGAGCAACACAGTTATATTTGAATAGAGACCCCTACATGCCTGGGATACAAAAAGAATATTTGATTTCTCTTATAAATTTTATTTTAAAACACAATTATTTTCAGTTTTTAGACACTTTTTATTTACAGATTAAGGGAACGGCCATGGGCACCAGATTTGCCCCAAGTTTTGCAAATCTTTTTATGGGTCAATTTGAAGACCTATACATTTACAACTCACAATGGAGGGGCAATCTGGTGTTCTATGGCCGTTACATAGATGATTTGATTTTTATTTTTGATGGTTCAGAAACAGAAGCATTAGAATTTGTTTCATATCTGAATCACAATAATATGGGTATAAGTTTTTCTCACAATTTACAAAAGGATCAAATAGAATTTTTAGATATTATACTTGCCTGGGACCCTTGGGGCAATATATCCACCTCTACCTACTTCAAAAAGGTAGACTGCAACAATTTCTTACACTTTTCAAGCAACCATTTAACAAAATGGAAGACTAATATTCCATACAGTCAGTTCTGTCGATTACGTAGGAATTGTAGCACGGTAGAACAGTATGACCTACAAGCGCCCATTTTAACATCAAGATTCATAGAGAAAGGATATCCTATTGAACTTATTGACAAGGGTTCCCAGAGAGCCAGGGATCTAAATAGAGAACAACTATTAACTTCAATTCCCACAGAGCAACATGACAATCAAGAAAAGTGTAATTTTAATAAACAACCACTATTTATTACACAATATAACTCTAATCACAAAAACATTAACAAAGTTTTAAAAAAACATTGGCCGATTTTATTAAAAGATCCGATTTTGAACAAAACACTTCCGTTACAACCTAAAGTAGTTTTTAGAAGAGCACCGTCCTACAAACAAAAACTAGCCCCAAGTAAGGTGGTGATGACAAAAAGAAAGGTAACGAATACATCAAAATTTGGAGAGAAGACAGGAAACCATATTTTTAGTAAAAAGGGAACATATAAATGTGGAAAGAGACTGTGCCACATGTGTAAATATATTTCCCATGGAACAACTAGTATAGAGTCACACAGCAATAAGAAAAAAAATTTACCATCAAAAGCAAAATGACCTGTGACTCCAGCTACGTCATATATGCGCTATCCTGCAAGTGTGGCATACAATACATAGGCAGGACCTGTAGGAAGGTTCGCATCAGATGGAGTGAACATCTGAGGAACATAAAAGCAAAATCACCCAAACATAGTGTGTCTAGACACACCTGTCAACATTATTTATCTGGAAAATGTCCATTTATAATAACCCCCTTAGAAAATATTCCGAAAAGCAATACATATAATAGGTTCACCAAACTCAGACAGAGGGAAACCTATTGGATTTTCAAATTCAATAGCTTGTTTCCCACAGGCTTAAACGAAGTTATAGATTCAGCTGTATTTACATAACATAAGTCACTATTTTATAGATCTTGAGATGAATTGCAATATGAATATCAATAATATAGGTACAAATGAGGCTATAGATTTAGATGGACTCACACAGCATATGCCAATGTTATTGTTTGGTAATTCTGGAGACAAATTACAATATGAATATCAATATTATAGATTTCATCTGCTTTGGGTATACCATTTACAGTATTTTTATTTTTTATGCGGTTGAAGAGCAACATACAGAAACATATGTATATATATGTGTATGTATGTATATGTATGTGTGTGTATATATATATATATATATATATGTGTTTATAGTGATTTTGTACACTGGACTTTCACCCCCCACTTGTTGCTTATGATAGTGAGTACCTCAAATGCGCATATATATCAGTACCAATAACATATATTAGAACGATCATTGTAACCATATGATATTTAGTAATTATAAGCAGGAAGATTATGAGGCTCCATTTATATTCCCTTCTCATTCATGGTCCTCCATTAGCACCAACTTTATGGAGTAACCAATCAATATTATATTGTATGCCACTTCTAACAAATATCAACACCGTTATCACTGATCTCATTGTTTACCATATACATTTTTCATTATTTTATTTTATATCATTAACACGTATGCACTTAGCCTTATAGACATCAACTAGCAGCACTAAACAATCACATAATATTTCTAATAAATGAATCCCGCTGACATTCACCATACATATCGTTAACACGATATGCACTCACATATATTATATTTAACTCATTTTATAAAAATATTGCCACCACGTCCAGAGATCACCATCTCGGTTATTTATAGGGTATTTAAAAATACACACAGATATAGTCACGTTAATTTATGTAATATGCTTGGTACACCAGTGCACATTACCAAACATAGAGATATAGTCACTTCACCACATAAGCGAAGAGGGACATTTAGGAATGAGTCCCTGGTCTTTAAAATATAGTTTTATAACACCGATGTTCCGTACACATTAATTTTTATTGCACATCGTTTTTTTATATACATATTTGTTATCACGCATATAGCCATAATTATTGGACATTTAAACTTATTTGGGCATAATATAGAGTCCACTATTGATCGTATATTGAACATGGTTGGTTAACTTGACGTTAGTGTGTTTACGCCATACCAACCTATCAGATTTTTGGGTGTGTACCTGTATTGAGCAATGAAAATCATTATCTGTGATGCTGATGGCGGTGGATACAAAACCGGTGCGGTCCACAACCACAAAAGGAGTTCACAGGAATCATGGGAAATGTAGTTCATTAACAAATAGACTCCCACCAACCGGATTCAGATTTTAAGACAAGCCCCATAGTTCTTCGTTATTATTGGTGGTAAATATCACATGTTTATATAATCCCGGTTGTAACTCTCTATATGATCACACAAAACGAGTTCACAGGAATCATGGGAAATGTAGTTTATGATTAAATAGACTCCCACCAATCGGATTCAGATTTTAAGACAAGCCCCATAGTTCTTCGTTATCATTGGTGGGTTAGACACACATCACATGACATGATTTGTTTATATAATCCCGGTTGTAACTTTCTACACGATCGCAAAAACAAGTTTGTTAATAAATCTCAAGATCATCTGTATATATAACAAGAATAAGAGGGAATAAACAGTATATTGTCAATGACAAATTTATCCAGTAAATAATAACTAATTACTGCAACAAGTGGGAGTGGGGGGAAAGGAAGGTTCTGATTGGTTTAAGTAAAGGAAGGAAGGGGAGTGTTTATTGTGAACATGTGGTTACTTGGGCCTATTTAAGGGTGATTAAGACATAGATAGAGCATACAAGCCTGAGGAAACGGGGTCACTCCCGAGAAACGCGTCGCTTTACTTCTCTATATACCATAAGAGATTTGATTTTAACACACCAGCTGTAATGTGCTACATTACTGGCGATTTTATTCTGTATAATAAATGCTAGTTTTTATGATTCACTAAGTCTGGTGTGTGCATCAATCTCTTCCAAGTAACCCAAAGGCTGTCCAGCCTTTCTCCCTTGTTCCAACCTCTAGGACACTATCCAGGCAAGGACTGCCTTGCAGGACATCCATCTCTCCAGGACATCACGACGGGGATTCGTATACACAGCCAGCTGGTTTGCTGTTTAGAATACCAGCCTGCCTCTAACAGGCACAAGAGAGTGCCTTCACGTTTGTGAGTATCCTGTGTCTTGTCCAGATATACATCTTGGTATCCATTGATCTACACATGTGGCGCCTCTGTTTCTGTTTTTTACAGTTGTCCATATAAGAAAATTACATCACTTGTGAAGTGAAGACTGAGAGCTGCCTTCTCCACTTTTCCCTTTCTCAGACGGACTTTATTTGGGACTTTTTATTTGCACCGTTTATATTGGACATCTTCCAGTACAACGTGTGTATGTTTATATATACATTTGCATTTTTATTTTATTATTATATTTTTTGATTTACATATCATATTAATTTTCCAATTAAGTTTATATGATTTTAACAATTTATATCCTATAGTAATTTTGTACTTTAGTTATGTTTTTATTTACATATGTGTTGATTATTACACATTCACACTAGGGCCACCCACACCACCTGTTAAGTAAGCGCCTCCTATAGGTTATCTGTGACACCCAGTCACAGAGTTTCCAGTTTGATGTAAAATAGATTGTGAGTAGCACCGCAGGGCTCTCTGAGGGTAGTTCGTGGCCGGAGGCCGTGTGGTATAGTGGTGCGCCGGGGTTTGGTAACTGGCAGCTGCTGGGGTGACTGGGGGTCTGTACTCCACTCTAGCAGGGGGCTTAGTGGTAGCAGTGTCCAGTTTGCGGGCATCCGTATACTCATCTGCCAAGCGAGCCGCTTCCTGCAGGGTGGAGGGTTTACGGTCTCGAACTCCTGCGGGTAATTTGTCAAAGCAATGTTCCAACAGGAATAGCTGCAGCACCTCTTCCCCAGATATGGCTTGGCATCCCGCTATCCAGTGAGCTGCTGTGCGGTGCACCTTACATGCCCACTCAAGGTAGGAATCTCCAGCTAATTTAACAGTGTCTCTGAACCGTCTCCGGTATGCCTCCAGTGTAACCGCATACCTGGAGAGCAGAGCCTCTTTTACAGTATTATAATCCCTGACTTCCTCATCTGGAATGGCCCGAAAAGCCTCTCTGGCCCGGCCGGATAATTTTCCAGATAATATCGTGACCCAGTCCTCTGCGGGTACCTTGTGTAGTGCACATTGCCTCTCAAAATCCGCAAGGTACCCATCAATCTCTCCTTCTGTTTCCAGGAAGTTTTTAAAAGCTGCAAAATTTACTTTTCTCTTTTCCATCTTAGTCAGTATTGTAATAATCCCCCTCTTCCTGAGGTTACTGGCTTGTGTAGTTGCTCTTCTGGGCGATAAGGTTCATTCCGTCGCTGCCACCAATGTTACGGTACCAACAGTGTACCAAGGGTTAATACCAGGGAACAACGTCCTGCACAGGGAATCAGCAATTCACAAACCAGCCAGTTTTCAGGTTTAAACAGAATATCTCCTTTATTTGAAGGCAGCACACAGATTTATACACCCTGGGTTCAGGTTACAAAGGGCATTGGTTTAACAGTAAAGCAAACATATGAACAATGCATCAAACCTCTAACAATTGTCTATTCACAGGTAAAACAGATTAACATATTAAGTTAATTAACTAGGGAAGAACGTTTACTCAGACAATCTGATGTTGGGCAGTCTAGTTAACATAATCACACAAGGACACAATCAGTTTACCCAGACAGACTCCTGAGACACAATCAGATCTGAAACATACATAGAATACATCTTATTACAGAATATAGGAACAGTTCTTATTAGCTATAAAGTCTTTTATGCCCACTTGCTTTATAGAGTCACAATTGCTCCCAAAAGGTGCACTCACACCCTGTACCCATCCTGTATTTATGGATACAGGGTGACATAGACATAAGACAGAGTTATGAAAGTACATGGGGTGTCCAGCATATAAAATTCCATATTTCCATGCAGTCTCTGGGTATCCTTAAGCCCATGTACCTCCAGCCCAAAGAATGTTCCATAACAGGCCCTCCAATGTACAGTGGCGAGATTGGTTTCGTCACAGGTACTATTGAGAGAGGCAGGGTGCCCCAGTAGCACTTACTATTGAGAGAGGCAGAGTGCCCCAGTAGCACTTACTATTGAGAGAGGCAGGGTGCCCCAGTAGGAGGTACTATTGAGAGAGGCAGGGTGCCCCAGTAGCAGGTACTATTGAGAGAAGCAGGGTGCCCCAGTAGCACTTACTATTGAGAGAGGGACGGTGCCCCAGTAGCAGGTACTATTGAGAGAGGCAGGGTGCCCCAGTAGCACTTACTATTGAGAGAGGCAGGGTGCCCCAGTAGCAGGTACTATTGAGAGAGGCAGGATGCCACAGTAGCAGGTACTATTGAGAGAGGCAGGGTGCCCCAGTAGCAGGTACTATTTAGAGAGGCAGGGTGACCCAGTAGCAGGTACTATTGAGAGAGGCAGGGTGCCCCAGTAGCAGGTACTATTGAGAGAGGCAGGGTGCCCCAGTAGCACTTACTATTGAGAGAGGCAGGTGTTACGGTTGCCTCCAGACAATAGAAAAAGATGCTCCTAGCGCTCCCCTACAAACATGAGTCAAAGCTGCAAGTTAGAGGGTCAAAATAGGTCTGATGTGCTGGAGCACACAGCCTGCTTTTTATTGAGGTTACATGCAAACAGGACACTCTCAGGGGGAGGCATAAAATCCCCCATCACACATTTGATATTAGATAGAGAGACACTCCCTTTGAAAGGCCACAACATTACTTCAGCAGATAACAAGTTACACACAATAAAACAATGCAGTCCACCTTATCACTAGCAGTCTGATTAGACAATGGTAAGGTTTATCACTAAACCTAATTAGAGCTGATCCCAGCAAACTTGCATTTAGAAATCTTCTTGAAGCTCAACAAAATTAACTCTTAATGGCACACAATTAAAACCAATGCCTCTGTAACAGTGCTCCCCCTCTGTGGAACACTCTGCCTGTGTGGCACCTGGCTCAGCAAGTCCCATTCACTGAACCAAGTGGGAGAAAGCCAGGGACAAGCTATTTTACAGGTCTGGGGACATAGTCTTAAAGGGGCATTGTTCACCAAAGTCCCAATATGTCCCCATACGGTTCTTAAAGGGCCATACACACCCAATAAAAGTTAATATGTTCTCAGGGGCACAATCTTCCAGGGGCCATAGTCATGAGGAAGGAGGCTGGCAAATAGGCTTCTCCACGATCCATGGAAGCAGGGCAATTTATCATTTAAAGGGCCAGTTACAAATAGCAGTTTGTAACATATCTCCCCTTTTGGAGGGAGACTATCCAGGCACCTGACCTTCTGTCGGTCAGTGCCTAAGTTAGTCTCGGAACCCACCCACAAATAAACATTAGCAGCAAAGTAGACCCCCCCCCACAATAAGTAGTACTGGCCTGTAGGTTCCAGGTTGTAGGATGAAAGTGTAGCATCCTCGGCCTTCCTGGCGCAGCTGGGCAAATAGCTGGTGGTACTTGGGGGGCAGAGGCCAGCGGCACTCTGCCCTGGTGCCAGCGCTTCTGCTGGGGTGAGGGGTTTGCAGGCCAGTCCTGTAACAAGGGGGTCTGTAGGGCAGAGGCCAGCAGCGCTCTGTCCTGATGCCAGCTCTTCTGCTGGGGTGAGGGGTTTGCAGGCCAGCCCTGTAAAAAGGGGGTCTGTAGGGCAGAGGCCAGCAGCGCTCTGTCCTAATGCCAGCTCTTCTGCTGGGGGCATTGGGGCATAGTCCTGCCCGGTGGCAAAGGGAACGTGGGGGTCAGTGGGGGTTAACATCTCCACTGTTAACCCTGGGCCCAAGTTAGGAGTTAGCTGGAGAATGGAGACTGGGCTCCCAATCCACTGCATCTCACTCTGCTGATGGGGGACAGGAGCAACTGTCTCTGCCCCCTGTGCTGTAAGTGCAGAGACCACGGTCCCATCTGCACGGTTGTGGGGCTTACTGTCTCCCCCTGGTGCGTTAAGCTGCCGCTGGGGAGAGGGGGTTACAAGCTCCTCTCCCATACATACTTCCAGCCGCTGGGGAATGGAGTCTGGGCTCCCAATTCCCTGCATATTCCTCTGCTGCTGGGGGACAGGACCAACTGTCTCTGCCCCCTGTAACTCAGCCTGCCGCTGGGGAATGGAGTCTGGGCTCCCAATTCCCTGCATATTCCTCTGCTGCTGGGGGACAGGACCAACTGTCTCTGCCCCCTGTAACTCAGCCTGCCGCTGGGGAATGGAGTCTGGGCTCTCAATTCCCTGCAATTCACTCTGCTGCTGGGGGACAGGACCAACTGTCTCTGCCCCCTGTAACTCAGCCTGCCGCTGGGGAATGGAGTCTGGGCTCCCAATTCCCTGCATATTCCTCTGCTGCTGGGGGACAGGACCAACTGTCTCTGCCCCCTGTAACTCATTTTCTCGCTGGAGAGCAGGTGTCCATACCCCAAAACTCCACAGTTGGCGCTCAAAGGCTCGTGCCGCTTCATTCTCAGTAGCCAATTTTCGGATGATTCGACTGACTACCTCCTGCGCACGGTCTGGACCATATTGGACTAGCCGCCTCTTTACCTCTGGAACGAAATCAGCGCCCTCATAGTGACGGATCAGGTTGAGGTGCTCTTCACAGGGTTCTGACCAGTGTCTTGTCAGCTCCATGCTGCTGTAGGTAGGGACGCTGCGCAGTGGCTAGCGTTGCCCTCAATAACTCTCCTACGATACCAGTGCTGTTGTGGTGCTGCTCCTTGCGCTAGGACGCTATCCCACCGCTGCCGCCAAATGTTACGGTTGCATCCAGGCTGGCTGGAAGTTGGACCGTAGAAAAGGATGCTCCTAGCGCTCCCCTACAAATATGAGTCAAAGCTGCAAGTTAGAGGGTCAAAATAGGTCTGATGTGCTGGAGCACACAGCCTGCTTTTTATTGAGGTTACATGCAAACAGGACACTCTCAGGGGGAGGCATAAAATCCCCCATCACACATTTGATATTAGATAGAGAGACACTCCCTTTGACAGGCCACAACATTACTTCAGCAGATAACAAGTTACACACAATAAAACAATGCAGTCCACCTTATCACTAGCAGTCTGATTAGACAATGGTAAGGTTTATCACTAAACCTAATTAGAGCTGATCCCAGCAAACTTGCATTTAGAAAGCTTCTTGAAGCTCAACAAAATTAACTCTTAATGGCACACAATGAAAACCAATGCCTCTGTAACAGTGCTCCCCCTCTGTGGAACACTCTGCCTGTGTGGCACCTGGCTCAGCAAGTCCCATTCACTGAACCAAGTGGGAGAAAGCCAGGGACAAGCTATTTTACAGGTCTGGGGACATAGTCTTAAAGGGGCATTGTTCACCAAAGTCACAATATGTCCCCAGACGGTTCTTAAAGGGCCATACACACCCAATAAAAGTTAATATGTTCTCAGGGGCACAATCTTCCAGGGGCCATAGTCATGAGGAAGGAGGCTGGCAAATAGGCTTCTCCACGATCCATGGAAGCAGGGCAATTTTTCATTTAAAGGGACAGTTACAAATAGCAGTTTGTAACAGCATGGTGTCCCAGTAGCAGGTACTATTGAGAGAGGCAGGGTGCCCCAGTAGCACTTACTATTGAGAGAGGCAGGGTGCCCCAGTAGCAGGTACTATTGAGAGAGGCAGGGTGCCCCAGTTGCAGATACTATTGAGAGAAGCAGGGTGCCCCAGTAGCACTTACTATTGAGAGAGGGAGGGTGCCCCAGTAGCATGTACTATTGAGAGAGGCAGGGTGCCCCAGTAGCAGGTACTATTGAGAGAGGCAGGGTGCCCCAGCAGCAGGTACTATTGAGAGAGGAAGGGTGCCCAGCAGCAGGTACTATTGAGAGAAGCAGGGTGCCCCAGTAGCAGGTACTATTGAGAGAGGCAGGGTGCCCCAGTAGCAGGTACTATTGAGAGAGGCAGGGTGCCCCAGTAGCAGGTACTATTGAGAGAGGCAGAGTGCCCCAGTAGCAGGTACTATTGAGAGAGGCAGGGTGTCCCAGTAGAAGGTACTATTGAGAGAGGCAGGGTGCCCCAGTAGTAGGAACTATTGAGAGAGGCAGGGTGCCCCAGTAGAAGGTACTATTGAGAGAGGCAGGGTGCCCCAGTAGCAGGAACTATTGAGAGAGGCAGGGTGCCCCAGTAGAAGGTACTATTGAGAGAAGCAGGGTGCCCCAGTAGCAGATACTATTGAGAGAGGCAGGGTGCCCCAGTAGCAGGAACTATTGAGAGAGGCAGGGTGCCCCAGTAGCAGGTAATATTGAGAGAGGCCGGTGGCCCCAGTAGCAGGTACTATTGAGAGAGTCAGGGTGCCCAGTAGCACTTAATATTGAGAGAGGCAGGGTGCCCCAGTAGCAGGTACTATTGAGAGAGTCAGGGTGCCCCAGTAGCAGGTACTATTGAGAGAGGCAGGGTGCCCCAGTAGCAGGTACTATTGAGAGAGGCAGGGTGCCCCAGTAGCAGGTACTATTGAGAGAGGCAGAGTGCCCCAGTAGCAGGTACTATTGAGAGAGGCAGGGTGCCCCAGTAGCACTTACTATTGAGAGAGGCAGGGTGCCCCAGTAGCACTTAATATTGAGAGAGGCAGGGTGCCCCAGTAGCAGGTACTATTGAGAGAGGCAGGGTGCCCCAGTAGCAGGTACTATTGAGAGAGGCAGGGTGCCCCAGTAGCACTTACTATTGAGAGAGGCAGGGTGCCCCAGTAGCACTTAATATTGAGAGAGGCAGAGTGCCCCAGTAGCAGGTACTATTGAGAGAGGCAGGGTGCCCCAGTAGCACTTACTATTGAGAGAGGCAGGGTGCCCCAGTAGCACTTAATATTGAGAGAGGCAGGGTGCCCCAGTAGCAGGTACTATTGAGAGAGGCAGGGTGCAGTTACCGGAGGCTTCTTGAGCATTACAAGTCTATCTCACTGGCACACAACACACTGCATTGGCAAATATACAGAGGTGTAGTGGGTGCTTTTACCCCAGTTCATAACTGTCACACCCCAAACATCAAAGGTACTGGCTTCTCTAAATCTGTAAGCCTATCTTTGTGCAAGGAGAGAGATAAATGAGAGAGAATGGGGGAGAAAAACACCAGGAAGCAAAAGATGAGGTGGGTACTGAACTTTATTTAGCTTTTTGGCATCAACTTTGCTACCATCACCATGTCTACAGCTGCCCCTAAACAACTGTACAAGGCTGTGTAGCCTGCGGACTTGGCTATGTGCAACTTAAGTGCTAGGAACACAATTTTCTTCCTTTTGTGGAATTGTGAATTTAATGTAATTTGTGTAGATGGAAAAATGTGACCTGGCAATCAGCAGTGATGTAATACACAGAGCCGAAGCAGCTGTGAGACCCTGAGTGACTCAGGGGCTGAGGAATAAACTGCCCATGATAGACATTAAAGCCATTTTTTACACGTATCAGACATGAAGCTCTGAATTGCATCATTATATACAAAAACTGTTTTATATATAGATTACAAAAGGTCTGCACACACAATAAATGTTTATATATGCACAGTTATATATCAGTAATTAAGTGCAGCATTACATAAGGTCTGCAGACACAATACATGTTTATATATGCACAGTATATATCAGTAATTAAGTGCCGCATTACATAAGGTCTGCACACACAATAAATGTTTATATATGCACAGTATATATCAGTAATTAAGTGCTGCATTACATAAGGTCTGTGCACACAATACATGTTTATATATGCACAGTATATATCAGTAATTAAGTGCCGCATTACAAAAGGTCTGCACACACAATAAATGTTTATATATGCACAGTATATATCAGTAATTAAGTGCTACATTACATAAGGTCTGCACACACAATAAATGTTTATATATGCACAGTATATATCAGTAATTAAGTGCTACATTACATAAGGTCTGCACACACAATAAATGTTTATATATGCACAGTATATATCAGTAATTAAGTGCCGCATTACATAAGGTCTGCACACACAATAAATGTTTATATATGCACAGTATATATCAGTAATTAAGTGCTACATTACATAAGGTCTGCACACACAATAAATGTTTATATATGCACAGTATATATCAGTAATTAAGTGCTGCATTACATAAGGTCTGCACACACAATAAATGTTTATATATGCACAGTATATATCAGTAATTAAGTGCCGCATTACATAAGGTCTGTGCACACAATAAATGTTTATATATGCACAGTATATATCAGTAATTAAGTGCAGCATTACATAAGGTCTGCAGACACAATACATGTTTATATATGCACAGTATATATCAGTAATTAAGTGCTACATTACATAAGGTCTGCACACACAATAAATGTTTATATATGCACAGTATATATCAGTAATTAAGTGCCGCATTACAAAAGGTCTGCACACACAATAAATGTTTATATATGCACAGTATATATCAGTAATTAAGTGCTACATTACATAAGGTCTGCACACACAATAAATGTTTATATATGCACAGTATATATCAGTAATTAAGTGCTGCATTACATAAGGTCTGCACACACAATAAATGTTTATATATGCACAGTATATATCAGTAATTAAGTGCAGCATTACATAAGGTCTGCAGACACAATACATGTTTATATATGCACAGTATATATCAGTAATTAAGTGCCGCATTACATAAGGTCTGCACACACAATAAATGTTTATATATGCACAGTATATATCAGTAATTAAGTGCTGCATTACATAAGGTCTGTGCACACAATACATGTTTATATATGCACAGTATATATCAGTAATTAAGTGCCGCATTACAAAAGGTCTGCACACACAATAAATGTTTATATATGCACAGTATATATCAGTAATTAAGTGCTACATTACATAAGGTCTGCACACACAATAAATGTTTATATATGCACAGTATATATCAGTAATTAAGTGCTACATTACATAAGGTCTGCACACACAATAAATGTTTATATATGCACAGTATATATCAGTAATTAAGTGCCGCATTACATAAGGTCTGCACACACAATAAATGTTTATATATGCACAGTATATATCAGTAATTAAGTGCTACATTACATAAGGTCTGCACACACAATAAATGTTTATATATGCACAGTATATATCAGTAATTAAGTGCTGCATTACATAAGGTCTGCACACACAATAAATGTTTATATATGCACAGTATATATCAGTAATTAAGTGCCGCATTACATAAGGTCTGTGCACACAATAAATGTTTATATATGCACAGTATATATCAGTAATTAAGTGCAGCATTACATAAGGTCTGCAGACACAATACATGTTTATATATGCACAGTATATATCAGTAATTAAGTGCTACATTACATAAGGTCTGCACACACAATAAATGTTTATATATGCACAGTATATATCAGTAATTAAGTGCCGCATTACAAAAGGTCTGCACACACAATAAATGTTTATATATGCACAGTATATATCAGTAATTAAGTGCTACATTACATAAGGTCTGCACACACAATAAATGTTTATATATGCACAGTATATATCAGTAATTAAGTGCTGCATTACATAAGGTCTGCACACACAATAAATGTTTATATATGCACAGTATATATCAGTAATTAAGTGCTACATTACATAAGGTCTGCACACACAATAAATGTTTATATATGCACAGTATATATCAGTAATTAAGTGCCGCATTACATTAGGTCTGCACACACAATAAATGTTTATATATGCACAGTATATATCAGTAATTAAGTGCTACATTACATAAGGTCTGCACACACAATAAATGTTTATATATGCACAGTATATATCAGTAATTAAGTGCCGCATTACATAAGGTCTGCACACACAATAAGTGTTTATATATGCACAGTATATATCAGTAATTAAGTGCTACATTACATAAGGTCTGCACACACAATAAATGTTTATATATGCACAGTATATATCAGTAATTAAGTGCTGCATTACAAAAGGTCTGCACACACAATAAATGTTTATGTATGCACAGTATATATCAGTAAATAAGTGTTGCATTACACAAGGTCTGCACACACAATAAATGTTTATAAATGCACAGTATATATCAGTAATTAAGTACTGCATTACATAAGGTTTGCACACACAATAAATGTTTATATATGCAGAGTATATATCAGTAATTAAGTGCAGCATTACAAAAGGTCTGTGCACACAATACATGTTTATATATGCACAGTGAATATTAGTAATTAAGTGCCACATTACAAAAGGTCTGCACACCCAATAAATGTTTATATATGCAATATATATTAGTAATTAAGTGCCCCATTACAAAATGTGTATATATGCACAGTATAAATCAGTAATTAAGTGCCGTATTACAAAAGGTCTGGACACACAATAAATGTTTATACATGCACAGTGTATATCAGTAATTAAGTGCTGCATTACAAAATGTATTTTTTGTAAAATATGTATCTATACCTATATATCTATATGATTATGTATAGGTACAGTATATACATATATATATATATATATATATATATATATATATATACATACATATATATATATATATATATATATATATATACACACACACTCACCAGCCTCTTTATTAGGTACACCTTGCTAGTACCGAGTTGGACCCCCTTTTGCCATTTAGAACTGCCTTAATTCTTCATGGCATAGATGCAACTAGGTGTTGGAAACATTCCTCAGAGATTTTGGTTCATATTGACATGATAGCATCATGCAGTTGCTGCAGATTTGTCGGCTGCACATCCATCATGCAAATCTCCTGTTTCACCACATCCCAAAGGTGCTCTATTGGATGGAGATCTGGTGACTGTGGAAGCCATTGGAGTACAGTGAACTCATTGTCATGTTTAAGGAACCTAGTTTGAGATTATTTAAACTTTGTGGCATGGTGCATTATCCTGCTGGAAGTAGCCTTCAGAAGATGGGTACACTGTAGTCACAAAGGGATGGACATGGTCAGTAACAATACTCAAGTAGGCTGTGGCATTTAAACGATGCTCAATTGGTACTAAGGGGCCCAAAGTGTGGCAATAAAATACCCCCCACACCATTACACCACCACCACCAGCCTGAACTGTTAATACAAGGCAGGATGGATCAATGCTTTCATGTTTATGCCAAATTCTGACCCTACCATCTGAATGTTGCAGCTCAAATTGAGACTCATCAGACCAAGTGACTTCAACTGTCCAATTTTGGTGAGCCTGTGCAAATTGTAGCCTCAGTTTCCTGTTCTTAGCTGACAGCAGTGGCACCCGGTGTGGTCTTCTGCTGCTGTAGCCCATCTGCTTCAAGGTTCAACGTGTTGTGCATTCAGAGATGGTACTCTGCATACCTTGATTGTAATGAGTGGTTATTTGAGTTACTGTTGCCTTTCTATCATCTCAAACCAGTCTGCCTATTCTCCTCTGACCTCAACAATGCATTAACGTCCACACAACTACCGCTCAATGGATATTTTCTCTTTTTCAGACCATTCTCTATAAACCCTCGAGATGGTTGTGCGTGAAAATCCCAGTAGATCAGCAGTTTTTTTAAATACTCAGACCAGCCAGTCTGGCACCAACAACCATGTCACGTTCAAAGTCACTTAAAGCCCCTTTCTTCCCCATTCTGATGCTCGGTTTGAACTTCAGCAAGTATTCCTTACATAGAACATTTTCACCTAGGTGAAGAACATTGGAATGTAAAATATTTACAGTACAAACACAGTAAACCACATTATTAAAGGGATATTAAACTAAAAAATGTTATTTTGTGATTCAAACATCAGAGCATAGCATTTTAAAAAAATACTTATGTGTCTATATCACTACATGGAACTAGTGCTGCCATCTAATGCTCTTACAAATGGATAACTGTCACGGACCAGCGGCCCATACTCGCAAAGAGGGTTGATCCGGTGGTCTAACTCTAGGCAGGCGGTGCCGCTGGTCTTTCCCTTCCCCCTTCACTCTGCCATCAGGGGTCGGGACAGATATGGATACCAGGCTGCAAGGAGGATCCCCTCACCAGATAGATGTTTTCCAATTCAACAGAAGAGTGTTCAGCACCTATACACTCAGTGGGGTGCATTCTGTAGGGTCCTGTATTGACCCATTCTCACATTGCACTGAATGTGAGATTAAAATGTTTTTGACCAAGTCCCCTTGTTTCTCTTTTTGTTGCAGTGATTGAACTTTGCCCTGAAAGAACTGATCGCTACCCCACTTTACCCCCTTTCTGCCTGGCCGGGTCCCAGCCAGGATCTTATTGAACTATTCGCCGGGTAGTTAGCAGAGATTCCCATGGGATTTTACCCTAGGACGCTCCGAAAGCCCCTTGCCCCAGAGCTCCTCTCTTTTGAGGACTTAACATAAAGTTGATGGGCAAGGAGTGGGGTGACTACTAGGAGGGAGCCCCCTCAGGAACCTGGGGTTTTTGACACCCCCACCTCCCACCTGGGACTGTTCCTGAGCATCTCTACCATGCTGCCGCTCCGGCCCCCAGTAACAGATCATATTGCTTTTTGGACAATGGATAAAATAGCGCTGGGACTTATAGCTGTGCAGGTAAATACTACATGATAATATAGCACTGTGACTTATAGCTGTGCATGCAAATACTACATGATAATATAGCACTGTGACTTATAGCTGTGCAGGTAAATACTGCATGATAATATAGCACTGTGAATTGTAGCTGTGCAGGTAAATACTACATGATAATATAATACTGTGACTTATAGCTGTGCAGGTAAATACTACATGATAATATAGCACTGTGACTTATAGCTGTGCAGGTAAATACTACATGATAATATAGCACTGTGACTTATAGCTGTGCAGGTAAATACTACATTATAATATAGCACTGTGACTTATAGCTTTGCAGGTAAATACTACATGATAATATAGCACTGTGACCTATAACTGTGCAGGTAAATACTATATGATAATATAGCACTGTGACCTATAGCTGTGCAGGTAAATACTACATGATAATATAGCACTGTGACTTATAGCTGTGCAGGTGAATACTACATGATAATATAGCACTGTGACTTATAGCTGTGCAGGTAAATACTACATGATAATATAATACTGTGACTTATAGCTGTGCAGGTAAATACTACATAATAATATAGCACTGTGACTTATAGTTGTGCAGGTAAATACTACATGATAATATAGTACTCTGACTTCTAGCTGTGCAGGTAAATACTACATGATAATATAGCACTGTGACTTATAGTTGTGCAGGTAAATACTACATTATAATATAGCACTGTGACTTATAGCTGTGCAGGTAAATACTACATGATAATATAGCACTGTGACTTATAGTTGTGCAGGTAAATACTACATGATAATATAGCACTGTGACTTATAGCTGTGCAGGTAAATACTACATGATAATATAGCACTGTGACTTATAGTTGTGCAGGTAAATACTACATGATAATATAGCACTGTGACTTATAGTTGTGCAGGAAAAAAATACAAGATAATATAGCACTGTGACTTATAGTTGTGCAGGTAAAAACTACATTATAATATAGCACTGTGACTTATAGCTGTGCAGGTAAATACTACATGATAATATAGTACTGTGACTTATAGCTGTTCAGGTAAATACTACATGATAATATAGCACTGTAACTTATAGCTGTGCAGGTAAATACTACATGATAATATAGCACTGTGACTTATAGTTGTGCAGGTAAATAATACAAGATAATATAGCACTGTGACTTATAGCTGTGCAGGTAAATACTACATGATAATATAGCACTGTGACTTATAGCTGTGCAGGTAAATACTACATGATAATATAGTACTGTGACTTATAGCTGTGCAGGTAAATACTACATGATAATATAGCACTGTGACTATAGCTGTGCAGGAAAATACTACATGATAATATAGCACTGTGACTTATAGCTGTGCAGGTAAATACTACATGATAATATAGCACTGTGACTTATAGCTGTGCAGGTAAATACTACATGATAATATAGCACTGTGACTTATAGCTGTGCAGGTAAATACTACATGATAATATAGCACTGTGACTTATAGCTGTGCAGGTAAATACTACATGATAATATAGCACTGTGACTTATAGCTGTGCAGGTAAATACTACATGATAATATAACACTGTGACTTATAGCTGTGCAGGTAAATACTACATGATAATATAGCACTGTGACTTATAGCTGTGCAGGTAAATACTACATGATAATATAGCACTGACTTATAGCTGTGCAGGTAAACACTACATGATAATATAGCACTGTGACTTATAGTTGTGCAGGAAAAAAATACAAGATAATATAGCACTGTGACTTATAGCTGTGCAGGTAAATACTACATGATAATATAGTACTGTGACTTATAGCTGTGCAGGTAAATACTACATGATAATATAGTACTGTGACTTATAGCTGTGCAGGTAAATACTACATGATAATATAGCACTGTGAATTGTAGCTGTGCAGGTAAATACTACATGATAATATAGCACTGTGAATTGTAGCTGTGCAGGTAAATACTACATGATAATATAGTACTGTGACATAGCTGTGCAGGTAAATACTACATGATAATATAGCACTGTGACTTATAGCTGTGCAGGTAAATACTACATGATAATATAGCACTGTGACTTATAGCTGTGCAGGTAAATACTACATGATAATATAGCACTGTGACCTATAACTGTGCAGGTAAATACTATATGATAATATAGCACTGTGACCTATAGCTGTGCAGGTAAATACTATATGATAATATAGCACTGTGACTTATAGCTGTGCAGGTAAATACTACATGATAATATAGCACTGTGACTTATAGTTGTGCAGGTAAATACTACATGATAATATAGCACTGTGACTTATAGTTGTGCAGGTAAATACTACATGATAATATAGCACTGTGACTTATAGTTGTGCAGGTAAATACTACATGATAATATAGCACAGTGACTTATAGCTGTGCAGGTAAATACTACATTATAATATAGCACTGTGACTTATAGCTGTGCAGGTAAATACTACATGATAATATAGCACTGTGACTTATAGTTGTGCAGGTAAATACTACATGATAATATAGCACTGTGACTTATAGCTGTGCAGGTAAATACTACATGATAATATAGCACTGTGACTTATAGTTGTGCAGGTAAATACTACAAGATAATATAGCACTGTGACTTATAGTTGTGCAGGTAAATACTACATGATAATATAGCAATGTGACTTATAGCTGTGCAGGTAAATACTACATGATAATATAATACTGCGACTTATAGCTGTGCAGGTAAATACTACATGATAATATAATACTGTGACTTATAGCTGTGCAGGTAAATACTACATGATAATATAATACTGTGACTTATAGCTGTGCAGGTAAATACTACATGATAATATAATACTGTGACTTATAGTTGTGCAGGTAAATACTACATGATAATATAGCACTGTGACTTATAGTTGTGCAGGTAAATACTACAAGATAATATAGCACTGTAACTTATAGCTGTGCAGGTAAATACTACATGATAATATAGCACTGTGACTTATAGTTGTGTAGGTAAATACTACATGATAATATAGCACTGTGACTTATAGTTGTGTAGGTAAATACTACATGATAATATAGCACTGTGACTTATAGCTGTGCAGGTAAATACTACATGATAATATAGCACTGTGACTTATAGCTGTGCAGGTAAATACTACAAGATAATATAGCACTGTGACTTATAGTTGTGTAGGTAAATACTACATAATATAGTACTGTGACTTCTAGCTGTGCAGGTAAATACTACATGATAATATAGCACTGTGACTTATAGTTGTGCAGGTAAATACTACATGATAATATAGCACTGTGACTTATAGTTGTGCAGGTAAATACTACATGATAATATAGCACTGTGACTTATAGCTGTGCAGGTAAATACTACATGATAATATAGCACTGTGACTTATAGCTGTGCAGGTAAATACTACATGATAATATAGCACTGTGACTTATAGTTGTGCAGGTAAATACTACATTATAATATAGCACTGTGACTTATAGTTGTGCAGGTAAATACTACAAGATAATATAGCACTGTGACTTATAGCTGTGCAGGTAAATACTACATGATAATATAGCACAGTGACTTATAGCTGTGCAGGTAAATTCTACATGATAATATAGTACTGTGACTTATAGCTGTGCAGGTAAATACAACATGATAATATAGCGCTGCGACTTATAGCTGTGCAGGTAAATACTACATGATAATATAGTACTGTGACTTATAGCTGTGCAGGTGAATACTACATGATAATATAGCACTGTGACTTATAGCTGTGCAGGTAAATACTACATGATAATATAGCACTGTGACTTATAGCTGTGCAGGTAAATACTACAAGATAATATAGTACTGTGACTTGTAGCTGTGCAGGTAAATACTACATGATAATATAGCACTGTGACTTATAGCTGTGCAGGTAAATACTACATGATAATATAGCACTGTGACTTATAGCTGTGCAGGTAAATACTACATGATAATATAGTACTGTGACTTGTAGCTGTGCATTTTTACATTTCTCAGTGGGTTTGTCACATATTCTGAATTTCATCAATAAAAATGTGTGTTAATTTGTTTCCTCCCTTGATATAGAAGTACCTACATAATATCCCCCCATCTCTGCCTCTCAGTCGTCAGAACCTATATAATATCTGCCATTTTTCAGAACATTATGGCGACCACTGAAAAAGTTCTTTCTAAACTGCGCTTCCGTTATTAATGAGGTCGCTGCTGTCACCTAGTGTTTATTTGACTAACATACTTGTAGCAGCAGAAACATCCAAAAAGGACATCTGCCAATATCCTTGAGATAAGCAGTGAGGATGTCATTTTAACCCACAGTGTTCTGCAAATATCCTGGTACATATAAATGCTGATTTGTCTCTAACTCCCCATATCACTGGCTGAGATGGATATTAAATAGTGCTCCCTCAGTAGAAATAAAATAGGTTGTATCAAAGTAAACAAAAAATAAACAGATTGTGTTTAAAAGAACAAATAACATACTTGTCTTTACAAGTACGTTGTAATACACTGACTTTATCTTGCAAGTGATGTAAAGCCCACCCTTCCTTAGGGAAGCAGAATATCTCACATTTGTTACTGAGATACTCCAGCACTAGGGTCACTCTCTCTTCCTACAGGAAACGCACACCAGGGGACGCTGCTGGGGTATTACGTTAAAAACAAAGATTAAAGTACAAATTTAATCTACTCACTAGACAGGGAGTTTGCTCCATAACACGTTTTTAAGTTCATATGTTGCTAATTCCACATGCAGTGCACGTATATGATACCATCACCCTGCGCAATGCTGCAAAGTCTGCTGGGTAGTGTAGTTTTCATGCCACCATGAAGAAGAGTGTCTGGCTCTATCTATATATGTATCTCTATCTATTCATCTATCTCTATCTATTCATCTATCTCTATCCATCTATCTCTATCTATCCATCTATCTCTATCTATCCATCTATCTCTATCTAACCAACCATCTCTATCTAACCAACTATTTCTATCTAACCAACCATTTCTATCTAACCATCCATCTATCTCTATATATCCATCTATCTCTATCTATCTATCCATCCATCTATCTCTATCTAACCATCTATCTCTATGTATCTCTATCCATCTATCTCTATGTATCTCTATCCATCTATCTCTATGTATCTCTATCTATTCATCTATCTCTATGTATCTCTTTCTATTCATCTATCTCTATGTATCTCTATCTATTCATCTATCTCTATGTATTTCTATCTATCCACCTATCTCTATGTATCTCTATTCATCTATCTCTGTGTATCTATCTATCCATCTATCTCTATCTATCCATCTATCTCTATGTATCTCTATCTATCCATCTATCTCTATCTATCCATCTATCTCTATCTCTATCCATCTATCTCTATCTATCCATCTATCTCTATCTAACCATCTATCTAACCATCTATCTAACCATCTATCTCTATCTAACCATCTATCTCTATCCATCCATCTATCTCTATCCATCCATCTATCTCTATCTATCCATCTATCTCTCTATCTATCTATCTATCTATCTATCTCTATCTGTCTATCTCTATCGAACCAACCATCTCTATCTAACCAACCATCTCTATCTAACCAACCATCTCTATCTAACCAACCATTTCTATCTAACCAACCATCTCTATCTAACCATCCATCTAGCTCTATCTATCCATCTCTATCTATCCATCTATCTATCTAACTATCCATCTAACTATCTCTATCTAACCAACCATCTCTATCTAACCAACCATCTCTATCTAACCAACCATCTCTAACCAACCATCTCTATCTAACCATCCATCTATCTCTATCTATCCATCTATCTCTATCTATCCATCTATCTATCCATCCATCTATCTCTATCTAATCATCTATCTCTATCTAACCATCTATCTCTATCTAACCATCTATCTCTATGTATCTCTATCCATCTATCTCTATGTATCTCTATCTATTCATCTATCTCTATGTATCTCTTTCTATTTATCTATCTCTATGTATCTCTATCTATTCATCTATCTCTATGTATTTCTATCTATCCACCTATCTCTATGTATCTCTATCCATCTATCTCTATCTTTCCATCCATCTATCTCTATCTATCCATCTATCTCTATCTATTCATCTATCTATCCATCTCTATGTATCTATCTATTCATCTATCTCTATCTATTCATCTATCTCTATGTATCTATCTATTCATCTATCTCTATCTATTCATCTATCTCTATGTATCCATCTATTCATCTATCTATCCATCTATCTCTATGTATCTCTATCTATCCATCTATCTCTATGTATCTCTATCTATTCATCTATCTCTATCTATCAATCTATCTATTCATCTATCTATCTATCTCTATCTATCTCTATCTATCCATCTATTTCTATCTAACCATCTATCTCTATCCATCCATCTATCTCTATCCATCCATCTATCTCTATCCATCCATCTATCTCTATCTAACCATCTATCTCTATACATCTATCTCTATCCGTCTATCTCTATCTAACCATCTATCTCTATCTAACCATCTATCTCTATCTAACCAACCATCTCTATCTAACCAACCATCTCTATCTAACCAACCATCTCTATCTAACCAACCATCTCTATCTAACCAATCATCTCTATCTAACCAATCATCTATCTCTATCCATCTATCTCTATCCATCTATCTCTGTCCATCTATCTCTGTCCATCTATCTCTATCCATCTATCTCTGTCCATCCATCTCTATCTATCCATCTATCTCTATCTATCTGTAGCGGAGGGCAATATTAAAATCTACGACAGTATAACCGGTAAATCCACAGTCAGCGCTGAAAAGTAAGGCAATATCCCAATACTCCCAATAACCGGACGAAACACAGTTTGGGAGTCAACAACTCACAACCCAGCCAGTTTTCAGGTTTAAAACAGAATGACTTTATTAAGGGCCATATGCCCAGTATATATGCAGGTCTAACCCCAGATGGGGGGTTGAAAGAATGTTGTACATTACATAGAGAGACAACGCCCTTTGACAGGCCACAATAGGATTGCATTACTTAAGCAGATAACAATTTAAACACAAGACACTTGGCTTTTCTTATCACTAGGCGTCTGCTCTCTGGAGGTGATTAAACAATGGGAATGTTTATCACTTAAACGTAATTATAGCCCACAATAGCTGAGGCCAGCAAACCTGTCTTTTAGAAAACAGCTTCTCAAAGCTGCACACGGTCAATTCTTTTAGTTCTGACTGAAGGGTCTGTCACATAGCTCCCCCCTTGTGGAACACTCCGGCAGACCCGGCTTGACCCTTTGGCGGGTCAACTTGGGGATGACCGGACTAGGAGGTGGTAGGCATGTCAGTTTGCCGGGACAATCCATCTGTATTCCCGTTATGAGAGAGAATTCCTGTCCATACAAACAAGGGTTCAACTTCCTCAGTGCCCAGACTAGGGCTAAACAGTCCTTCAAAATCCCATCAGCTTCTTTACGAGTTTTCTGTACCTGCTCTTTATAGGTATCCACAATCCCTTCATACTGACATAGGGTGCCCTTGAGTTGCTGCACCTCACTATGAGCCAGCGTCAGCTTCTCCTCAAGTGTCGCTAAGTTTGTCTTTAATGTTTCATGTCCCACTCTCAAGCTGGTGTTTTCTGCAGTCTGTCGGTGCAGCTTGTCTAGCAGAGATTCACGTTCTAAACATGCTTTTTCCTCTGCGCTCCTCTTCTCCTTCATCAGCGCATTGTAACGGGACTTCCACGTATCAATAGCGGATAGAGATTTACTGAGCTCAGCGTCCTGGGGCTTAGCAGCAGGTGGGTCAGTCTCGGCTGCACGGATCTGGGCACGGGTAGTCACAGGGTTAACATCAGCGGGACCCTTAGGAGCGTAGGCAGAACCAAGGGGGGCCAAGTTATTTCCAAGGAGAACATCAGCAGGTAAGTCCTTCTTGACCCCCACATTCACAGGTCTAGCGACCACTCCCCAATCCAAATGTACCCTGGCAACAGGTAGGCGGAACACAGTGCCCCCTGCTACCCTCACAGACACAGTGTCTCCAGTGTGCTGTTTCTCAGACACCAAGTTCTTTTGAAGCAAGGTCATGGTAGCACCAGTATCCCGTAGACCACTGACTTCCTTCCCATTCACTTTAACCAGTTGCCGGTTATTCCGGTGGGCAGCTTGCACGGGTCTGCTTCATGTAGGATGCCCCAGCATTCTTGCGCCCCTACGTAGCGGGCCGCAGGCTGAGGATTACGTGGGATTCCGCCGGCGGGTCTTCTCCAGGACTGTGCTTGGTTCGCTGCGTTTAGGGGACACTCTGGTCTTTTGTGCCCTAGTTGCTTACATCCAAAGCACCGAATAGGTTGTGAGTAGCCCCGCGAATTGAACCGGGCTCTCTGAGGGTAGTTCGTGGCCAGAGGCCGTGTGGTATTGCGGTGCGCCGGGGTTTGGTAACTGGCAGCTGCTGGGGTGTTAGGCTGTAGAGGACTGGGTTGTCCCGTGGGTCGAGCGTACGTCTTAGGCAGTAGTCCATGGTGCCTTCTGGCATCAAAATGCTGGTCTGCTAATCTGGCTGCTTCGGTTAAGGTGAGGGGTTTTCGATCTCTCACCCATTCTTGGGCTTCTGGGGACAAGCCATTAAAGAATTGCTCCAACAGCATCAGTTGTCGCAATTCTTCCATGGTGGTAGCTTGTCTGGCCTGTATCCACCCCTGAGATGCTTGATCCAGCTTGTGGGCCCACTCTGCATGGGAATCTCTTTCTGGCTTGCGCAGGCCTCTAAATTTGCGCCGGTATGCCTCTGGGGTAATGGCATATCTTTCCAAGATCGCTCTCTTCACTTTGGCGTAATCCTTGCTGTCCTCCCTGGGTACAGCGCGATACGCTTCCGCTGCCCTACCGGCTAGCTTGCCTGCTAGCACCGGCACCCATACGGACTGCTCCAAATCATGTAACTCGCACAGTCTCTCAAAATCCTGTAAATACCCATCGATCTCATCCTTCTCCTCACAAAACATTTTAAAGGCATGGTATGGGATTTTGGGTCTTACTGGGTTGCTGAGTGCTTCCGAAATGGACTCTGCTCGGGAGGATGCATTCCGCGGACTGTGTGCCATCACGTACTCCTGCACATCTGCCATTACTATGGATAGCATGTCCCGTGGTACAGGTTGGGGTAAAAATTCCAGCCTGGTCCTCATTTCCCTCTGGTATAGGGTCTCCTCTATGGCTGCTGGAGGCGTAGCGCTGCGAGCTCTGTCTCCCTCCATCAGCTCGGCAATTAATATAGCCTTGGGTTTGCTGCTGGCTATCTTTCCCCTGGCTTCTAGCAGTTCCTTTAACATTTGTCTCTTTAGCTTAGAATAATCCGTCTCCATTCACTTCGGTAGTCGGTTCTTTCGCTGTATTCTGCTTGCCATTCCCTTTTCTTATTCGGCAGTTACAATTGCACGAATTGCGCTTTGCGGCTGTAAGGTCGGATCCCACCGCTTGCCACCAATTGTAGCGGAGGGCAATATTAAAATCTACGATCTCCGCGGGTATAACCGGTAAATCCACAGTCAGCGCTGAAAAGTAAGGCAATATCCCAATACTCCCAATAACCGGACGAAACACAGTTTGGAAGTCAACAACTCACAACCCAGCCAGTTTTCAGGTTTAAAACAGAATGACTTTATTAAGGGCCATATGCCCAGTATATATGCAGGTCTAACCCCAGATGGGGGGTTGAAAGAATGTTGTACATTACATAGAGAGACAACGCCCTTTGACAGGCCACAATAGGATTGCATTACTTAAGCAGATAACAATTTAAACACAAGACACTTGGCTTTTCTTATCACTAGGCGTCTGCTCTCTGGAGGTGATTAAACAATGGGAATGTTTATCACTTAAACGTAATTATAGCCCACAATAGCTGAGGCCAGCAAACCTGTCTTTTAGAAAACAGCTTCTCAAAGCTGCACACGGTCAATTCTTTTAGTTCTGACCGAAGGGTCTGTCACACTATCCATCTATCTCTATCCATCTATCTCTATCTATCTCTATCTATTCATATATCTCTATCCATATATCTATCCATCTATCTCTATGTATCTATCTATCCACCTATCTCTATCTATTAATCTATCTCTATGTATCTCTATCTATCATTCTATCTCTATGTATCTCTATCCATTCATCTATCTCCATCTATCCATCTATCCCTATATATCTATCCATCTATCTATATGTATGTATCTCTATTCATCTATCTCTATGTATCTCTATCTATCCATCTATCTCTATTTATCCATCTATCTCTATTAATCTATCCATCTATCTATCCATCTCTATCTATCTCTATCTATTCATCTATCTCTATCTATCCATCTATCTCTATTAATCTATCTCTATATATCCATCTATCTCTATCCATTCATCTATCTCTATATATCTATCCATCTATCTCTATATATCTATCCATCTATCTCTATGTATCTCTATCTATTCATCTATCTCTATCCATATATCTATCCATCTATCTCTATGTATCTATCTATCCACCTATCTCTATCTATTAATCTATCTCTATGTATCTCTATCTATCATTCTATCTCTATGTATCTCTATCCATTCATCTATCTTCATCTATCCCTATATATCTATCCATCTATCTATATGTATGTATCTCTATTCATCTATCTCTATGTATCTCTATCTATCCATCTATCTCTATGTATCCATCTATCTCTATTAATCTACCCATCTATCTATCCATCTATCTCTATCTATTCATCTATCTCTATCTATCCATCTATCTCTATCTATCTCTATCTATCTCTATTAATCTATCTCTATATATCCATCTATCTCTATCCATTCATCTATCTCTATGTATCTCTATCCATCTATCTCAATCCATCTATCCATCTATCTCTATCTATTCATCTATCTCTATCTATTCATCTATCTCTATGTATCTCTATCCATCTATCTATTCATCTATCTCTATGTATCTATCCATTTATCTCTATCTATTCATCTATCTCTATATATCTATCCATCTATCTCTATTCATCTATCCCTATATATCTATCCATCTATCTATATGTATCTCTATTCATCTGTCTCTATGTATCCATCTATCTCTATTAATCTATCCATCTATCTCTATTAATCTATCCATCTATCTCTATCCATCTATCTCTATCTATCCATCTATCTCTATCTATTCATCTATCTCTATCTATTCATCTATCTCTATCTATCCATCTATCTCTATCTCTATCTATCTCTATTAATCTATCTCTATCTATCCATCTATCTCTATCCATTCATCTATCTCTATGTATCTCTATCCATCTATCTCTATCCATCTATCTATCCATCTATCTATCCATCTATCTCTATCTATTCATCTATCTCTAACCATCTATCTATTAATCTATCTCTATGTATCACTATCCATCTATGTATTCATATATCTCTATGTATCTATCCATTGATCTCTATCTATTCATCTATCTCTATTAATCTATCTCTATATATCTATCCATCTATCTCTATGTATCTCTATCCATCTATCTCTATGTATCTCTATCTATTCATCTATCTATCCATCTATCTCTATTGATCTATTCATCCATCTCTATGTATCTCTATCTATCCATCTATCTCTATCTATTCATCTATCTCTATGTATCTCTATCCATCTCTCTCTATGTATCCATCTATCTATTCATCTATCTCTATATATCTCTATCTTTTTTTTTTTCTTTTTTTTTTATTTATTTATAACCAACAAGTGGTACTGTAGGAAAAAGAAAAAGACAACGTAACAACAGAAACACCACGCAGGGTGTAATAATATGAAATACAATTGGTAGAATTGTAAGATACCACAGCATACATCAACGCACATTTGTCAAGTACTATATCAGTTTATAATGAACATGTTTGTATTCGGATCGATACAAAACTTTTATAAATTGCATTAAATGCTCTTCCATATATTCAATGTCTCATTAATACCACAAAGTTGGGATTTTTATCTTTATTTAAAGACACACTTAGCCAACCTACACCAAACTTAACCAAAAAGACAGACAATGGAAAAAAAAAATAAAAAAAAAAAAATGGGAAGGAAACAAAATGAACTGAGTACTGGGAGGCTTCCTTCCTCAATCCCACCTGCTGTTACCGCCTACTATTGCTCTATCCAAGTGTTACAGAAGCATTAGTTATTTTGTTGTGAAGAGCTTATATCCCAGCAGCAATGCCTGAACCAGCCAAGCCAGCGCCTAAGAAGGGCTGCAAGAAAACCGTAACAAGTATCATTTCATAAAGAGTTAACTTTTTTTTCAGCTTTAAGAAACTATTTTCTAAATACAAGTTTGCTGGCCTCAGCTCTAAGTTTAGTGATAAACAATCCCATTGTCTAATCACCTCCGGAGTCAGACTTCTAATTGATAAGATGAACTGCATTGTTTTCTTATGTGTAACTTGTTATCTGAAGTACTGTAATCCTATTGTGGCCTGTCAAAGGACATTGTCTCTCTATCTAAATGTGTGATGGGGGATTTTATGCTTCCCCCCCTGGGAGTGCCCTGTGTGCATGTAACCTCAATAAAAAGCAGGCTGGGCATCCCAGTCCTGAGTTCTTGGTTGACCCTCAATCGCAGCGTTGACTCGTTTTTGTGGGCAGAAGGGTATCCTAGCTGTACTACAGCTAAGGGGGATTATTCTATATTTGCGAGATTCATATAGAAGACTATGGAAAGCAGCTTCTCCCCTCTTTAGCAATAGGGATACAGGCTACTAAGCGGTCTGTTACGGTTACCCTTAGTCTCGCTGAAAGATGGACCGCTTAGTAGCCTGGATCCCTATTGCTAAAGAGGGGAGAAGCTGCTTTCCATAGTATTCTATATGAGTCTCGCAAATATAGAATAATCTCCCTTAGCTGCAGTACAGCTAGGATACCCTTCTGCCCACAAAAACGAGTCAACGCTGCGATTGAGGGTCAAACAAGAACTCAGGACTGGGATGCCCAGCCTGCTTTTTATTAAGGTTACATGCACTCCCAGGGGGAGAGGGGGGGAAGCACAAAATCCCCCATCACACATTTAGATAGAGAGCACTGTCCTTTGACAGGCCACAATAGGATTACAGTACTTAAGATAACAAGTTTACAAGTTCATCTTATCAATTAGCAGTCTGGCTCCAGAGGTGATTAGACAATAGTTTCTAAAAGCTGAAAAAAAAAGAGTTAACTCTTTATGAAATGATACTTGTTACGGTTTTCTTGGAGCCCTTCTTAGGCGCTGGCTTGCTGGTTCAGGCATTGCTGCTGGGAAATAAGCTCTTCACAACAAAATAACTAATGCTTCTGTAACAGTGCTCCCTTTCTGTGGAACACTCTGGCAGACACGGTCTGACCCCTTTTCGGGGCAGACTAAGGCTGTCCAGACCGCTGGTTATGCGGGGCTGAGGTCGGTTTGTCTGGACAACCCGTCGGCGTTGCCATTCTGTTTCCCAGGTCTGTAAGTAATGGTGAAATTGAAGGGTTGCAACGATAAGCTCCAACGTAATAGCCTGCCGTTATCTCCAGAGACCCGGTTCAGCCACACCAACGGGTTATGGTCGGTGACCAGAGTGAACTCCTGACCATATAAATAGGGAGTCAATTTCTTTAATGCCCACACCAAAGCCAAACACTCCTTTTCGACCGCTGCATAGCTGACTTCGCGGGGCAGGAGCTTCCGGCTGATGTAGGCAACTGGATGCTCCCCTCCATCTTCGCCTACTTGGCTGAGGACGGCTCCCAGCCCGAACATGGAAGCATCTGTATGGACGATAAAACGTTTGTTAAGGGCTGGGGCCGCCAAGACAGGAGCGTTAATTAGAGCATTTTTGAGAGCCTGGAAAGCCGTTTCACAGTGGGGAGACCACAGGACCTGTCGAGGTAAGTTCTTCTTGGTCAAGTCAGTCAGGGGTTTGGCAAGTGTGCTGTAGTCTGGTACGAACCGTCTATAGTACCCTGCCGTGCCCAGGAAGGCTAGGACCTGAGTCTTAGTGATGGGGGTGGGCCAATTGGCGACAGCTTCTATTTTGGCCGGCTCTGGTCGCTGCTTTCCACACCCCACCCGGTGACCCAGGTACTGTACCTCGGCCATCCCAAAGTGGCATTTTTCTGGCTTCAGAGTCAGGCCAGCAGCCCGGATCTGATCCAGAACCATTCCCACATGAGCTAAGTGGTCCTCCCAGGACTCACTGTGGATCGCTATGTCGTCCAGGTAGGCGCAAGCAAAACTCTGGAAGCCATCCAGGAGCCTATCCACCAAGCGCTGGAATGTAGCTGGGGCATTCTTCATCCCAAACGGCATTACCCTAAACTGATATAAGCCGAATGGGGTGACGAATGCCGACTTGGGGATAGTCTCCGGGGCCAGGGGAATCTGCCAGTAACCTTTGCAGAGGTCAATAGTGGTCAGGTAATTTCCCCTGGCTATACGATCGAGTAGCTCGTCTACCCTGGGCATAGGGTAAGCGTCCGTCACGGTCTTTTCATTGAGCCTCCGATAGTCTACGCAGAACCGGGTGGTCCCATCTTTCTTGGGCACCAAGACAACTGGGGAGGCCCAGGGACTATCGGAGGGCTCAATTACCCTGAGCTGGAGCATCTCATCGATCTCCTTCTTCATTCCTGTCCTAACTGCTTCGGGGATTCGGTACGGAGCCTGGCGCAAGGGAGCTTGTCCCGGAGTATCTACCTGGTGGGTGGTTAAAGTAGTGTACCCTGGCTTCGGGGAGAAGGTGAGGTGTTTGGACTGGAGGAGTTGGTTGAGCTACTCCCTTTCAGTGGGGCTAAGTCGGTCCCCTATCTGAACCTGCGCCACTATAACTGTGGGGAGGCTCTTTTCTAATAGGTCTGGAATGGGTAAACTGTCGGGGTCTTCCTGAGGGGAACAACATACGGCCGTCACGTTCTCTGGTCGCTCAAAATATTCCTTGAGCATGTTTACATGGAATGTCTTTCTAAGATTGTTGTCGTGGCAGCTAGCTATCACATAAGTGGTGTCTCCCCTTTTCTCTACGATCTGGTAGGGACCCTGCCAGGACGCCTGCAATTTGTCTGTCTTCACCGGCTTAAGTACTAACAACTTTTGTCCTATGGTGAAGATTCTCTTTCGGGCCCCCCGATCGTACCATACTTTCTGTCTTCTCTGGGCCAACTGGAGATTAGCCCGCACGGATTTGGCTAATTGCTCCATTCGGTCCCTGAGTTCCAGCACGTATGGCACAATTGGGACACCGTCAGCCTCCATCTCTCCCTCCCAGTGCTCCCGGATCAGGTTTAGGGGTCCCCGTACCTTTCTTCCGTAGAGCAACTCGAAGGGAGAGAACCCTGTCGTTTCCTGGGGCACCTCCCGATAAGCAAATAGGAGGTGCGGCAGGAAGCGTTCCCAGTCTCGGTATTCCTGAGTGAACGTCTTGAGCATTTGCTTGAGGGTCCCATTGAACCTCTCACACAGCCCGTTCGTCTGGGGGTGGTATGGGGAGCTCAGGAGGGACTTAATTTTGCAAACCTGCCAGAGTTGTTGGGTCAATTCAGCCGTAAATTGGGTGCCTCGGTCGGATAGGATTTCTTTTGGAAATCCTACCCGGGAGAACACCTGTACTAGTGCATTCGCTACCGTATCCGCTTGTATGTTGGATAGGGCGACAGCCTCTGGGTACCTGGTAGCGTAGTCCACTACGGTAAGAATGTATCGCTTACCGGAGGGACTAGGGGTAGCCAGTGGTCCCACTAGGTCAATAGCAACCCGGCTGAAGGGTTCCTCTACAATGGGCATATTTACTAGCTGGGCTTTAGGGTGATCGCCTCGCCTTCCTACTCGTTGACACACATCGCAGGTGTTACAGTAAGTTCTAACGTCAGCGTGCACCCCTGGCCAAAAGAACGTGTGAGTAATGCGGTGTAGGGTACGGGTAACGGCTAGGTGGCCTGCTAAGGGGATGTCGTGGCCTATTTTGAGGATTTCTTGACGGTATTTGTGGGGCACTACCAGCTGTCGCCTACGCTGTCCCCTTTTCTCTGTCCAGCGGTATAGTTTCCCTTTTTCCCATAAGAATGTTTCGTTATCTGCCCCGCCCCCTCCGGTCTCTGCTCGTTCCCGGTACTTTTGTAAGGTCGGGTCAGTCTTAGACTCTGCCTCGAAAGCATCTGGGGTGTCCCAGGGTATGGGGCCTAACCTGTCAGGCAAGGTCGGGGTAGGTCTTACCTGTGTCTCCCGCACTGGTGAGAGCTCTCGCTCCGTCCGGGCTTGGGCCCGTGTAGTCACTGGGTCCGCCTCGTTGTTGCATACTGGAGCATAGGCAGAAGTCATGGGGCCCAAATCGTTGCCCAGTAGTACTTCGGCAGGTAAATTATCCATTAGGCCCACGTTCACAGCCCCCTTTCCCGCTCCCCAATCAAGATGCACTTTAGCTGTTGGAATTTTGTACACATCCCCCCCGCCACTCTAACGGCCACAGTCTGTCCGGATCGCTTGTGCTCTGGCACCAAATGACTCTGTACCAGCGTGATAGTAGCCCCTGTGTCTCGCAATCCCTCGGTAGATCGCCCCTCGAGCCATACCCTCTGCCGATGGTGCTGGCGGTTATCTGAGGCAGCATATACAGGGTCTGCCTCGTGAAGCGGCCCCACATATCCCTCCATAGGGGCCTCTTGGTTAACACAGAGGGCCCGGGCCGGACGATAGGACCCAGAGGGGTAATTGTAATTCCTGGGTGTCTGGTGCGTATTAAGGGGGCAGCTAGCCATGAAATGCCCTGGTTGCTTGCATCGGTGGCAAGTCGGTCTGGGACGCTCAGAGCTGTTATTGGGTGGTCCTGAGTGTCGGACGGGCCCTGTGGGCACCGGGGCTCGGAATTCAGCATGAGGGGGTGCACGGTAAACCTCTCTGGGTTCGACCCGTGCTGGAGCTCGGTAGTTCATGGGTTCGTGAAGACGGGAGTCATAATGTTCATCGGCCAATTTGGCTGCTTCTTCTAAGGTAGAAGGCCGCCTGTCTCGCAGCCATTCCTTCCCTTGCTGTTCCATGCCATTATAAAAATGTTCTAAGAGAAACAATTGTAAAATTTCCTCCCCAGTCACCGCTTTACTTCCGCTCAGCCAGTGATTTGCCGCTCTCCGCATTCGGTGCGCCCATTCCATATGGGTATCGTTAGGCTTCTTTTCCGTGCCCCGAAACTGTCGGCGATACGTGTCCGGAGTTACAGCGTACCGTTGCAACAGTGTCTCGTTAACTAGCTCATACTGTGTCACTTCCTCAGCACCCAGAGTACGAAAGGCTTCCAGGGCTCGCCCGGATAGTTTCCCAGACAATATCGTGGGCCACTCTCTGTTGGGAATCTGGTGCAGGGCACATTGCCTTTCGAAGTCCGCCAAATATTCATCAATCCCTGTCTCGCTCTCTAGGAAGGGTCGAAATGCCGCATAGGGTATCTTGGGCCTCCCAGCATTTTCAACAGGGATGATTACCTGCGGGGCTTCAGCATTGCGGTGTGCGTTCGCTAGGTTGAGTTCGTGGGCTCGAGTCTCTCGTATATCCTCGTCCGCCTCCGCCATCAACTGCTGTACCAATTCCATGGAGGGGTTCGGCCCGTATAATGAGAGCCTTTCCCGAACAATCCTGGTTTTTTCGTCACTAATCGTGGTCTGTGTTTCCGCCATTGTGAAGCTCTGATCCAGTTCGGTCAATTCTGCGATCAGCTCTCTCCTCGGCCGGTTGCTGGCGTACCCCCCTCTGCTTTCAAGTAAATCTTTTAGGGTTGTACGCTTCAATTTTTCGTAAGCGCTCTCCATCCGTTCTGTACCTCTCCTAGGAAATCCAGGAAAATCCCGCCGCTGCCGCCAAATGTTACGGTTACCCTTAGTCTCGCTGAGAGATGGACCGCTTAGTAGCCTGGATCCCTATTGCTAAAGAGGGGAGAAGCTGCTTTCCATAGTATTCTATATGAGTCTCGCAAATATAGAATAATCTCCCTTAGCTGCAGTACAGCTAGGATACCCTTCTGCCCACAAAAACGAGTCAACGCTGCGATTGAGGGTCAAACAAGAACTCAGGACTGGGATGCCCAGCCTGCTTTTTATTAAGGTTACATGCACACAGGGCACTCCCAGGGGGAGAGGGGGGGAAGCACAAAATCCCCCATCACACATTTAGATAGAGAGCACTGTCCTTTGACAGGCCACAATAGGATTACAGTACTTAAGATAACAAGTTTACAAGTTCATCTTATCAATTAGCAGTCTGGCTCCAGAGGTGATTAGACAATGGGATTGGTTATCCCTAAACTTAGAGCTGAGGCCAGCAAATGTGTATTTAGGCAATAGTTTCTAAAAGCTGAAAAAAAAGAGTTAACTCTTTATGAAATGATACTTGTTACGGTTTTCTTGGAGCCCTTCTTAGGCGCTGACTTGCTGGTTCAGGCATTGCTGCTGGGAAATAAGCTCTTCACAACAAAATAACTAATGCTTCTGTAACAATATATTCTCTGGCTCTAGGGTAATATTTAATTGATAGTGCTTATTGAACCAAAAAAACAACTTCTTCCAGAGCTGTGAGATCTTTGGGCAATACCAGTACATATGCACCAGATCTGCTGCCACCAATGAACAACGTGGGCACACAATACTTTGCTGGGGAGAAAATCTTGAGAGCCTGGCCGGGGTTAAATAAAAATTATTTATAAGTTTAAAATGAGCTTCCCTCCAACTCATCGGGATTTGATATTTACTTATCATAGTGCAGCTTGCTGTGATTTTTTTCCGTGTTTATATCTGCCATATAAGGTAACCAAGACTCACAGGTCTTATTCAATAAGAGTAGACTTTGTTTGGCAAGCATTATGTCATACATCAGGGATATAGATGTGCTCCCAGCCCTGAAGATTTTCATCCAACTCTTAACCTCAGCCCACTCGCCTTCCCTACTGAAATCCCAATTCCATTCCTGTATATAATGTCCAATTTGTAAGTACGCATAAAAATGATTACTATGAAGACCAAACTTATGCCTAAGATTCTCAAACGATAATATATACCCCTCAGCCGAAAGAAGCTGTTGAATGACTATGAGGCCCTTTCCAGCCCAGGTCTGAAATACTAACTGGTGACTCCCTGGGGAAAAGTTTACATTACCCCTTATTGGCAAGAACTCTGAAAAGGAAAAATCCATTTCTAATATAGTACACAACTTCTGCCACCCTATTACCCCATTCTTTAATGACACAAGACCAGTAATATTTACCGGGAGTTTCTTAACTGGGCAATGTAAAATGGCTTTTAGAGAAAAAGGGTAAGACAGATAGCTTTCCAAATCAATGGTAGAAAAAATATTAGCGTCGGACAACCAATCTATAGCGATCCTAGCCAAAATAGTAATATTATATAAATAAATATTAGGTAAGGCCAGACCTGCCATTCTACAGGGTTGCATTAATTTTTTCAATGAAATGCGCGGTGTCTTATTTTTCCATGTAAATTTTGAAAAAGACGTATAAATAGCTCTAATATCACCAGTAGGGATCTCTATCTATCCATCTATCTCTATCTATTCATCTATCTCTATGTATCTCTATCTATCCATCTATCTCTATTCATCTATCTCTATATATCTCTATCTATTCATCTATCTATCCATCTATCTCTATGTATCTCTATCTATTCATCTATCTCTATGTATCTCTATCCATCTATCTCTATCTATCCATCTATCTCTATGTATCTATCTATTCATCTATCCATTCATCTATCTCTATGTATCTCTATCTATCAATCTATCTCTATGTATCTCTATCCATCTATCTCTATCTATCCATCTATCTTTATGTATCTCTATCTATTCATCTATCTCTATGTATCTCTATCTATCCATCTATCTCTATGTATCTCTATCTATCCATCAATCTCTATGTATCTCTATATATCCATCTATCTCTATCTATTCATCTATCTCTTTGTATCTATCTATCCATCTCTCTATCTATTCATCTACCTCTATGTATCTCTATCCAACTATCTATCCACCTATCTCTATGTATCTCTATCCACCTATCTCTATGTATCTCTATCCACCTATCTCTATGTATCTCTATCTATCCACCTATCTCTATGTATCTCTATCTATCCACCTATCTCTATGTATCTCTATCTATCCACCTATCTCTATGTATCTCTATCTATCCACCTATCTCTATGTATCTGTATCAATCCACCTATCTCTATGTATCTCTATCAATCCACCTATCTCTATGTATCTCTATCTATCCACCTATCACTATGTATCTCTATCCACCTATTTCTATGTATCTCTATCTATCCATCTATCTCTAACTATTATTCTATCTCTATGAATCCCTATTTATTCATCTATCTCTATGTATCTCTATCCATCTCTATCTATTCATCTATCTCTATGTATCTCTGTCTTTCCATCTATCTCTGTCTATACATCTATCTCTATATATCTATCCATCTATCTCTATGTATCTCTATCTATTCATCTATCTCTATGTATCTATTCATCTATCTCTATCTATCCAGCTATCTCTATGTATCTCTATCTATCCATCTATCTCTACCTATCCATCTATCTCTATCTATCCATCTATCTCTATCTATCCATCTATCTCTATCCATCTATCTCTATCTATCCATCTATCTCTATCTATCCATCTACCTCTGTTACGGTACCAACAGTGTACCAAGGGTTAATACCAGATGAACAATGTCCTGCATACAGAATCAGCACTTCACAACCTTGATCAGTTTCCCCTCAAACATGAGACCAAGCTCCACATTTCAGGTTTAAAACAGAATGACTACTTTATTTGAAGGCAGCACACAGATTTATACACCCTAGCTTCAGGTTACAAAGGGCATTGGTTTAACAGTAAAGCAAACATATGAACAATGCATCAAACCTCTAACAATTGTCTATTCACAGGTAAAACAGATTAACATATTAAGTACTCAGACAATCTGATGTTGGGCAGTCTAGTTAACATAATCACACAAGGACACAATCAGTTTACCCAGACAGACTCCTGAGACACAATCAGATCTGAAACATACATAGAATACTGTTACAGAAGCATTAGTTATTTTGTTGTGAAGAAACTTATTTCCCAGCAGCAATGCCTGAACCAGCCAAGCCAGCGCCTAAGAAGGGCTCCAAGAAAACTGTAACAAGTATCATTTCATAAAGGGTTAACTCTGTTCAGTTTTGAGAAAACTATTTTCTGAGGCAGGTTTCCTAGCATATTGTGTACTGTAATTAAGTTTGTGATAAGCATTCACTGCTAGGTGATAAGAAGGACTCAATTGTTTTCTTGTGTGTACTTGTTATCTGCGGTGGCCTGTCCAAGGGCTTTGTCTAAATGTGTGATGGGGGATTTTATGCTTCCCCCCCTGGGAGTGCCCTGTGTGCATGTAGCCTAAATAAAAAGCAGGCTGGGCATCCCAGTCCTCAGTTCTTGGTTGTCCCTCAATCGCAGCGTTGACTCGTTTTTGTGGGCAGAAGGGTATCCTAGCTGTACTACAGCTAAGGGGGATTATTCTACATTTGCGAGACTCATATAGAATACTATGGAAAGCAGTTTCTCCCCTCTTCAGCAATAGGAATCCAGGCTACTAAGCGGTCCATCTCTCAGCAAGACTAAGGGTAACCGTAACATTTGGCGGCAGCGGTGGGATTTTTCCTGGATTTCCTAGGAGAGGTACAGAACGGATGGAGAGCGCTTACGAAAAATTGAAGCGTACAACCCTAAAGGATTTACTTGAAAGCAGAGGGGGGTACGCCAGCAACCGGCCGAGGAGAGAGCTGATCGCAGAATTGACCGAACTGGATCAGAGCTTCACAATGGTGGAAACACAGACCACGATTAGTGACGAAAAAACCAGGATTGTTCGGGAGAGGCTCTCACTGTACGGGCCGAACCCCTCCATGGAATTGGTACAGCAGTTGATGGCGGAAGCGGACAAGGATATACGAGAGACTCGAGCCCACGAACTCAACCTAGCGAACGCACACCGCAATGCTGAAGCCCCGCAGGTAATCATCCCTGTCGAAAATGCTGGGAGGCCCAAGATACCCTATGCGGCATTTCGACCCTTCCTAGAGAGTGAGACAGGGATTGATGAATATTTGGCGGACTTCGAAAGGCAATGTGCCCTGCACCAGATTCCCAACAGGGAGTGGCCCACGATATTGTCTGGGAAACTATCCGGGCGAGCCCTGGAAGCCTTTCGTACTCTGGGTGCTGAGGAAGTGACACAGTATGAGCTAGTTAAGGAGACACTGTTGCGACGGTACGCAGTAACTCCGGACGCGTATCGCTGACAGTTTCGGGGCACGAAAAAGAAGCCTAACGATACCCATATGGAATGGGCGCACCGAATGCGGAGAGCGGCAAATCACTGGATGAGCGGAAGTAAAGCGGTGACTGGTGAGGAAATTTTACAATTGTTTCTCTTAGAACATTTTTATAATGGCATGGAACAGCAAGGGAAGGAATGGCTGCGAGACAGGCGACCTTCTACCTTAGAAGAAGCAGCCAAATTGGCCGATGAACATTATGACTCCCGTCTTCACGAACCCAGAGAGGTTTACCGTGCACCCCCTCGTGCTGAATTCCGAGCCCCGGTGCCCGCAGGGCCCGCCCGACACTCAGGACCACCCAATAACAGCTCTGAGCGTCCCAGACCGACTTGCCACCGATGCAAGCAACCAGGGCATTTCATGGCTAGCTGCCCCCTTAATACGCACCAGACACCCAGGAATTACAATTACCCCTCTGGGGCATATCGTCCGGCCCGGACCCTCTGTGTTAACCAAGAGGCCCCTATGGAGGAATATTTGGGGCCGCTACACGAGGCGGACCCTGTATATGCTGCCTCAGATAACCACCAGCACCATCGGCAGAAGGTATGGCTCGAGGGGCGATCTACCGAGGGATTGAGAGACACAGGGGCTACTATCACGCTGGTACAGAGTCATTTGGTGCCAGAGCACAAGCGATCTGGACAGACTGTGGCCGTTAGAGTGGCGGGGGGGGATGTGTACAAAATTCCAACAGCTAAAGTGCATCTTGATTGGGGAGCGGGAAAGGGGGCTGTGAACGTGGGCATAATGGATAATTTACCTGCCGAAGTACTACTGGGCAATGATTTGGGCCCCATGACTTCTGCCTATGCTCCAGTATGCAACAACGAGGCGGACCCAGTGACTACACGGGCCCAAGCCCGGATGGAGCGAGAACTCTCACCAGTGCGGGAGACACAGGTAAGACCTACCCCGACCTTGCCTGACATGTTAGGCCCCATACCCTGGGACACCCCAGATGCTTTCGAGACAGAGTCTAAGACTGACCCGACCTTACAAAAGTACCGGGAACGAGCAGAGACCGGAGGGGGCGGGGCAGATAACGAAACATTCTTATGGGAAAAAGGGAAACTATACCGCTGGACAGAGAAAAGGGGACAGCGTAGGCGACAACTGGTAGTGCCCCACAAATACCGTCAAGAAATCCTCAAGATAGGCCACGACATCCCCTTAGCAGGCCACCTAGCTGTAACCCGTACCCTACACCGCATTACTCACACGTTCTTTTGGCCAGGGGTACACGCTGACGTTAGAACTTACTGTAACACCTGCGATGTGTGTCAACGAGTAGGAAGGCGAGGCGATCACCCTAAAGCCCATCTAGTAAATATGCCCATTGTAGAGGAACCCTTCAGCCGGGTTGCTATTGACCTAGTGGGACCACTGGCTACCCCTAGTCCCTCCGGTAAGCGCTACATTCTTACCGTAGTGGACTACGCTACCAGGTACCCAGAGGCTGTCGCCCTATCCAACATACAAGCGGATACGGTAGCGAATGCACTAGTACAGGTGTTCTCCCGGGTAGGATTTCCAAAAGAAATCCTATCCGACCGAGGCACCCAATTTACGGCTGAATTGACCCAACAACTCTGGCAGGTTTGCAAAATTAAGTCCCTCCTGAGCTCCCCATACCACCCCCAGACGAACGGGCTGTGTGAGAGGTTCAATGGGACCCTCAAGCAAATGCTCAAGACGTTCACTCAGGAATACCGAGACTGGGAACGCTTCCTGCCGCACCTCCTTTTTGCTTATCGGGAGGTGCCCCAGGAAACGACAGGGTTCTCTCCCTTCGAGTTGCTCTACGGAAGAAAGGTACGGGGACCCCTAAACCTGATCCGGGAGCACTGGGAGGGAGAGATGGAGACTGACGGTGTCCCCATTGTGCCATACGTGCTGGAACTCAGGGACCGAATGGAGCAATTAGCCAAATCCGTGCGGGCTAATCTCCAGTCGGCCCAGAGAAGACAGAAAGTATGGTACGATCGGGGGGCCCGAAAGAGAATCTTTACCATAGGACAAAAGGTGTTAGTACTTAAGCCGGTGAAGACAGACAAATTGCAGGCGTCCTGGCAGGGCCCCTACCAGATCATAGAGAAAAGGGGAGACACCACTTATGTGATAGCTAGCTGCCACGACAACAATCTTAGAAAGACATTCCATGTAAACATGCTCAAGGAATATTTTGAGCGACCAGAGAACGTGACGGCCGTATGTTGTTCCCCTCAGGAAGGCCCCGACAGTCTACCCATTCCAGACCTATTAGAAAAGAGTCTCCCCACAGGTATAGTGGCTCAGGTTCAGATAGGAGACCGACTTAGCCCCACTGAAAGGGAGCAGCTCAACCAACTCCTACAGTCCAAACACCTCACCTTCTCCCCGAAGCCAGGGTACACTACTTTAACCACCCACCAGGTAGATACTCCGGGAAAAGCTCCCTTGCGCCAGGCTCCGTACCGAATCCCCGAAGCAGTTAGGATAGGAATGAAGAAGGAGATCGATGAGATGCTCCAACTTAGGGTAATTGAGCCCTCCGATAGTCCCTGGGCCTCCCCAGTTGTCTTGGTACCCAAGAAAGATGGGACCACCCGGTTCTGCGTAGACTATCGGAGGCTCAATGAAAAGACCGTGACGGACGCTTACCCTATGCCCAGGGTAGACGAGCTACTCGATCGTATAGCCAGGGGAAATTACCTGACCACTATTGACCTCTGCAAAGGTTACTGGCAGATTCCCCTGGCCCCGGAGGCTATCCCCAAGTCGGCATTCGTCACCCCATTCGGCTTATATCAGTTTAGGGTAATGCCGTTTGGGATGAAGAATGCCCCAGCTACATTCCAGTGCTTGGTGGATAGGCTCCTGGATGGCTTCCAGAGTTTTGCTTGCGCCTACCTGGACGACATAGCGATCCACAGTGAGTCATGGGAGGACCACTTAGCTCACATAGGAATGGTTCTGGATCAGATCCGGGCTGCTGGCCTGACTCTGAAGCCAGAAAAATGCCACTTTGGGATGGCCGAGGTACAGTACCTGGGTCACCGGGTGGGGTGTGGAAAGCAGCGACCAGAGCCGGCCAAGATAGAAGCTGTCGCCAATTGGCCCACCCCCATCACTAAGACTCAGGTCTTAGCCTTCCTGGGCACGGCAGGGTACTATAGACGGTTCGTACCAGACTACAGCACACTTGCCAAACCCCTGACTGACTTGACCAAGAAGAACTTACCTCGACAGGTCCTGTGGTCTCCCCACTGTGAAACGGCTTTCCAGGCTCTCAAAAATGCTCTAATTAACGCTCCTGTCTTGGCGGCTCCAGCCCTTAACAAACGTTTTATCGTCCATACAGATGCTTCCATGTTCGGGCTGGGAGCCGTCCTCAGCCAAGTAGGCGAAGATGGAGGGGAGCATCCAGTTGCCTACATCAGCCGGAAGCTCCTGCCCCGCGAAGTCAGCTATGCAGCGGTCGAAAAGGAGTGTTTGGCTTTGGTGTGGGCATTAAAGAAATTGACTCCCTATTTATATGGGCAGGAGTTCACTCTGGTCACAGACCATAACCCGTTGGTGTGGCTGAACCGGGTCTCTGGAGATAATGGCAGGCTATTACGTTGGAGTTTATCGTTGCAACCCTTCAATTTCACCATTACTTACAGACCTGGGAAACAGAATGGCAACGCCGACGGGTTGTCCAGACAAACCGACCTCACCCCCGCATAACCAGCGGTCTGGACAGCCTTAGTCTGCCCCGAAAAGGGGTCAGACCGTGTCTGCCAGAGTGTTCCACAGAAAGGGAGCACTGTTACAGAAGCATTAGTTATTTTGTTGTGAAGAAACTTATTTCCCAGCAGCAATGCCTGAACCAGCCAAGCCAGCGCCTAAGAAGGGCTCCAAGAAAACTGTAACAAGTATCATTTCATAAAGGGTTAACTCTGTTCAGTTTTGAGAAAACTATTTTCTGAGGCAGGTTTCCTAGCATATTGTGTACTGTAATTAAGTTTGTGATAAGCATTCACTGCTAGGTGATAAGAAGGACTCAATTGTTTTCTTGTGTGTACTTGTTATCTGCGGTGGCCTGTCCAAGGGCTTTGTCTAAATGTGTGATGGGGGATTTTATGCTTCCCCCCCTGGGAGTGCCCTGTGTGCATGTAACCTAAATAAAAAGCAGGCTGGGCATCCCAGTCCTCAGTTCTTGGTTGTCCCTCAATCGCAGCGTTGACTCGTTTTTGTGGGCAGAAGGGTATCCTAGCTGTACTACAGCTAAGGGGGATTATTCTACATTTGCGAGACTCATATAGAATACTATGGAAAGCAGTTTCTCCCCTCTTCAGCAATAGGAATCCAGGCTACTAAGCGGTCCATCTCTCAGCAAGACTAAGGGTAACCGTAACAAATACATCTTATTAGAGAATATAGGAACAGTTCTTATTAGCTATAAAGTCTTTTATGCCCACTTGGCTTATAGAGTCACAATTGCTCCCACAAGGGGCACTCACACCCTGTACCCATCCTGTATTTATGGATACAGGGTGACATAGACATAAGACAGAGTTATGAAAGTACATGGGGTGTCCAGCATATAAAATTCCATATTTCCATGCAGTCTCTGGGTATCCTTAAGCCCATGTACCTCCAGCCCAAAGAATGTTCCATAACAGGCCCTCCAATGTACAGTGGCGAGATTGGTTTCGTCACATCTCTCCCCTTTTCCAAACAGACTAACAGGGTATCTGACCTCCTGCCGGTCAGTGTCCTGGTTAGTCCAGCAACCCACCCTGAAAACACAATTAGTAGTACAGCCCACCCACAATAAATGGTTACTACACCTGAAAACTTGTCCATGTCCAGGTGTCTCACCACAGCTGTGTGGGGGACTGGTACGCTGAATTGGTGGGTTGCGAGGTGGGCAGAGACCAGCTGTACTCTGCCCGGGTGCCAGCACTACCATGGAAGTAGCCTGGTGGGAGCCTTGTTGCTGGAGGGGGAGACCGACTGTCTCCCCTTTGGATACATAGCTGTGCTGCTGGAGGGGGAGACCAATCGTCTCCCCTTTGGCTAAACAGCCGTGTTGCTGGGGGACAGGACCAACTGTCCCTACCCCTTGTAACGCAGCCTGCCGCTGGGGAATGGAGTCTGGGCTCCCAATTCCCTGTATATCACTCTGCTGCTGGGGGACAGGACCAACTGTCTCTGCCCCCTGTAACTCAGCCTGCCGCTGGGGAATGGAGTCTGGGCTCCCAATTCCCTGCAGGACCGGTGGAGAGACCTCGGTCCCATCTCCACCAGCCACCTGGGGTCCTTCCCAGTAAATCTCCACAATATCTTCCCAGCTGAATGGGTCTGGATCTGGGTCTTTCACCTTGCTGTCCTGCTGAGCCTTCCCAATGGAGTGGAAGAGATCTTGGTAGTCTTGCTCCAGTTCCCACTCCAGGGCTGCTAAGTGAGCCAGGTCTGGCTCTACTTCATGGGGGTCAGCCCAGTCATGCCTAGCCTCCCTCTCATAGAAAATGTCCTGAAGTCTGGTCTGCGCAGGGCTCCCAAAGTCAGGCTCTGCAAAGGACTCCCATAACAAGCCAGGACCATCAAACTCCTCTCCCTCTGGCTTGTCATGCTCGGCTGTCCAGGGTATATACTGTGCCATATACCACCACAGCGCCTGGTAGGCATCCTCCAGCCATAGCTCCTGCCATACCCGGTGCTCTAGTTCCTTCACCCATTCCTCCAGGGGCTGCTCTCCCAGGAAGGGCATCCGCAGGGCCACTTGCTTCTGCAACCGCTGCTCTTCACTGGGGAGACCCTTACCCTGCTGGTATTGTACATTATCCAGGGCCTGGTACCAGATGCCTTTCCTTAATGCATCCCGGCCATCCAGGTCCTCCTCCTCATATAACATTGCTGGTTCCATTCTGTTGCTTTTAGGGTCGCTGTACTGGGACATGCGTTGCCCCCAACTTGTAAATCCACGGAATGGTGTCTCCTGTAGCTGTCCTTCTGGCTGTAGGATCAATCCCGTCGCTTGCCACCAATGTTACGGTACCAACAGTGTACCAAGGGTTAATACCAGATGAACAATGTCCTGCATACAGAATCAGCACTTCACAACCTTGATCAGTTTCCCCTCAAACATGAGACCAAGCTCCACATTTCAGGTTTAAAACAGAATGACTACTTTATTTGAAGGCAGCACACAGATTTGTACACCCTGGCTTCAGGTTACAAAGGGCATTGGTTTAACAGTAAAGCAAACATATGAACAATGCATCAGACCTCTAAGAATTGTCTATTCACAGGTAAAACAGATTAACATATTAAGTACTCAGACAATCTGATGTTGGGCAGTCTAGTTAACATAATCACACAAGGACACAATCAGTTTACCCAGACAGACTCCTGAGACACAATCAGATCTGAAACATACATAGAATACATCTTATTAGGGAATATAGGAACAGTTCTTATTAGCTATAAAGTCTTTTATGCCCACTTGGCTTATAGAGTCACAATTGCTCCCACAAGGGGCACTCACACCCTGTACCCATCCTGTATTTATGGATACAGGGTGACATAGACATAAGACAGAGTTATGAAAGTACATGGGGTGTCCAGCATATAAAATTCCATATTTCCATGCAGTCTCTGGGTATCCTTAAGCCCATGTACCTCCAGCCCAAAGAATGTTCCATAACAGGCCCTCCAATGTACAGTGGCGAGATTGGTTTCGTCACAACCTCTATCTATTAATCTATCTCTATATATCTATCCATCTATCTCTATGTATCTCTATCTATTTATCTCTACCTATCCATCTATCTCTATCTATTCATCTATCTCTATGTATCTCTATCTATCCATCTATCTCTATGTATCCATCTATCTCCATCTATCTCTATGTATTTCTATCTATCCATCTATCTCTATGTATCCATCTATATGTATCCATCTATCTCTATCCATCTATCCCCATCCATCTATCCCCATCCATCTATCTCTATGTATCTAATCATCTATCTCCATGTATCTCTATCTATCCATCCATCTCTATGTATCTCTATACATCTATCTCTATGTATCTATCCATCTATCTCTATATATCTATCTATTCATCTATATATTTCTATCCATCTATCTCTATGTATCTCTATCCACCTATCTCTATGTATCTCTATCCACCTATCTCTATGTATCTCTATCCACCTATCTCTATGTATCTCTATCCACCTATCTCTATGTATCTCTATCTATCCATCTATCTCTATGTATCCCTATCTATCCATCTATCTCTATGTATCCCTATCTATCCATCTATCTCTATGTATCCCTATTTATTCATCTATCTCTATGTATCTCTATCCACCTATCTCCATGTATCTCTATCTATTCATCTATCTCTATCCATCCATCTATCTCTATCTATTCATCTATCTCTATGTATCTCTATACATCTATCTCTATGTATCTATCCATCTATCTCTATATATCTATCTATTCATCTATATATTTCTATCCATCTATCTCTATGTATCTCTATCCACCTATCTCTATGTATCTCTATCCACCTATCTCTATGTATCTCTATCCACCTATCTCTATGTATCTCTATCCACCTATCTCTATGTATCTCTATCTATCCATCTATCTCTATGTATCCCTATCTATCCATCTATCTCTATGTATCCCTATTTATTCATCTATCTCTATGTATCGCTATTTATTCATCTATCTCTATGTATCGCTAGTTATTCATCTATCTCTATGTATCTCTATCCATCTATCTATCTATTGATTGATCTATCTCAATGTATCTCTAACTATTGATCTATCTCTATGTATCCCTATTTATTCATCTATCTCTATCCATCTATCTCTATCTATTCATCTATCTCAATGTATCTCTATCTATTCATCTATCTCTATGTATCTCTATCCATCTATCTCTATCCATCCATCTCTATCTATTTATCCATCTATCTCTATGTATTTATCCATCTATCTCTATCTATTCATTTACCTCTATCTATCCATCTATCTCTATGTATCTCTATCCATCTATCTCTATGTATCTCTATCCATTCATCTATCTCTATGTATCTCTATCCATCTATCTTTATGTATCTCTATCTATTCATTTATCTCTACCTATCCATCTATCTCTATGTATCTCTCTCTATCTATCTCTATGTATCTATCTAACCATCTATCTCTATGTATCTCTCTCTCTATCTATCCATCTATCTCTATGTATCTATCTATTCATCTATCTCTATGTATCCATCTATTCATCTATTGCTATGTATCTATCTATTCATCTATCTCTATGTATCCATCTATACATCTATCTCTATGTATCCATCTATCTCTATGTATCCATCTATTCATCTATCGCTATGTATCTATCTATTCATCTATCTCAATGTATCTCTATCTATTCATCTATCTCTATCCATCCATCTATCTATCTATCCATTCATCTATCTCTATGTATTTATCCATCTATCTCTATCCATCTATCTCTATGTATCTCTCTCTATCTATCCGTCTATCTCTATTCATCTATCTCTATGCATCTCTATCCATCTATCTATTCATCTATCTCTATGTATCTCTATCTATCCACCTATCTATCTCTATATATCTCTATGTATCTCTATGTATCTCTATCTATTCTGTCACCTCTATATATCTATCTATTCATCTATCTCGATCTATCCACCTATTTCTATGTATCTCTATCTCTTTGTATCTCTATCCATATATCTATCCATCTATCTCTATGTATCTCTATCCATCTATCTATTCATCTATCTCTATGTATCTCTATCCATCTATCTATTCATCTATCTCTATGTATCTCCATCTATCTCTATGTATCTCTGTCTATTCATCTATCTCTATATATCTATCTCTATGTATCTCTATCTATTCTGTCACCTCTATATATTTATCTATTCATCTATCTATCTATCCATCTATCACTATGTATCTCTCTCTATCTCTCTCACTATCTATCCATCTATCTCTATTCATCTATCTCTATGTATCTCTATCCATCTATCTATTCATCTATCTCTATCTATCTATCTCTATCTATCTATTCATCTATCTCTATCTATTCATCTATCTCTATCTATCTATAAATCATTCTCTATGTATTTCTATGATTTGAACCTGGGACTCCTGGTTCCCAGCCTGTTTTCCTTTTCCTGTGCCACCAGAGGTATCTATTTATGTTTGCAGCATTTTGGAGACCTGTTACCTGCAGTGGACTACTCTCTGGCTCCACCTGCTTGCCAGCTGCAGGTAGTTTTCTAATCATCTCTGCTATAAAGGGCTGCTTCACTAATCATTTGGTGCCTTGACATTGTGATTGAATTCCTTTATTTTTGCCTCTGTTCTGTTTCCTGAATTCCTGTTTTGTTGTTGGATCCCTGACATCTGAACTCGGCTTGCTGATTGACCATTCTTCTTGATTCCCCTTTTTGCTTTATGAAAGATTGGACTGCTTTCCTGGCTACTGACCCTTGGCTTGTATTCTGACAATTCTTTTGTATCCTGTATGCTTACTTGGCTACTGTGTCTATCACCATGCTGTAAGAACTGTAAGCTTAACTGACTGCTGAGTCTAAGCAACTATACTGTGACATTTGTTTATCCTGAAGCCAAGTACCTCTGCTGTGAGACTGAACACCTCTTCTGTGAGTACCGGTATACTTCCTTGGCTGTTGGTACTAATCTCCACTGCTGTAAGAACTGTATGTTAATCTGCTTGCTGAGTCTAAGCAACTCTACTGTGATATCTGTTTATCCTGAAGCCAAGTACCTCTGCTGTGAGACTGAACACCTCTTCTGTGAGTACCGGAATCTAAGCAACTCTACTGGGACATTTGTGTTCCTGAAACCAAGTTGCCTTACCAAGATACTGGCGTATGGTCGGCCCCTTCCTGAAACCAAGTTGCCTTACCGAGATACTGGCGTATGCTCGGCCCCTTCCTGAACCCAAGTTGCCTTACCGAGATACTGGCGTATGCTCGGCCCCTTCCTGAACCCAAGTTGCCTTAGCGAGATACTGGCGTATGCTCGGCCCCTTCCTGAACCCAAGTTGCCTTAGCGAGATACTGGCGTATGCTCGGCCCCTTCCTGAACCCAAGTTGCCTTAGCGAGATACTGGCGTATGCTCGGCCCCTTCCTGAACCCAAGTTGCCTTACCGAGATACTGGCGTATGCTCGGCCCGTTCCTGAACCCAAGTTGCCTTACCGAGATACTGGCGTATGGTCGGCCCGTTCCTGAAACCAAGTTGCCTTAGCGAGATACTGGCGTATGCTCGGCCCCTTCCTGAACCCAAGTTGCCTTAGCGAGATACTGGCGTATGCTCGGCCCCTTCCTGAACCCAAGTTGCCTTAGCGAGATACTGGCGTATGCTCGGCCCCTTCCTGAACCCAAGTTGCCTTAGCGAGATACTGGCGTATGCTCGGCCCCTTCCTGAACCCAAGTTGCCTTACCGAGATACTGGCGTATGCTCGGCCCGTTCCTGAACCCAAGTTGCCTTACCGAGATACTGGCGTATGGTCGGCCCGTTCCTGAAACCAAGTTGCCTTACCGAGATACTGGCGTATGGTCGGCCCCTTCCTGAAACCAAGTTGCCTTACCGAGATACTGGCGTATGCTCGGCCCCTTCCTGAACCCAAGTTGCCTTACCGAGATACTGGCGTATGCTCGGCCCCTTCCTGAACCCAAGTTGCCTTACCGAGATACTGGCGTATGCTCGGCCCCTTCCTGAACCCAAGTTGCCTTACCGAGATACTGGCGTATGCTCGGCCCCTTCCTGAACCCAAGTTGCCTTAGCGAGATACTGGCGTATGCTCGGCCCCTTCCTGAACCCAAGTTGCCTTACCGAGATACTGGCGTATGCTAGGCCCCTTCCTGAACCCAAGTTGCCTTACCGAGATACTGGCGTATGCTCGGCCCGTTACTGAACCCAAGTTGCCTTACCGAGATACTGGCGTATGCTCGGCCCGTTACTGAACCCAAGTTGCCTTACCGAGATACTGGCGTATGCTCGGCCCGTTCCTGAAACCAAGTTGCCTTACCGAGATACTGGCGTATGGTCGGCCCCTTCCTGAAACCAAGTTGCCTTACTGAGATACTGGCGTATGCTCGGCCTGTTACTGAACCCAAGTTGCCTTACCGAGATACTGGCGTATGCTCGGCCCATTCCTGAAAACCAAGTTGCCTTACCGAGATACTGGCGTATGCTTGGCCCGTTCCTGAACCCAAGTTGCTTTACCGAGATACTGGCGTATGCTCAGCCCATTCCTGAAACCAAGTTGCCTTACAGAGATACTGGTGTATGCTCGGCCCGTTCCTGAAACCAAGATGCCTTACCAAAGACTTTTGTTTGTTTATTATCAGTTTGGAATATAACCTCGATGTGCTTTACCTCTTGTTTTCCTTGCATTACCTTAGTAAAGTTTATTTAAGAAAAGCCCTTCTTTGTTCTGTGTTTTCATTCTGGTATACTGAGTCCTACTCACCTCTTCACATCCTCTCAGCTTAACTCAGCCATCACCTTGCACATGCTCCAAACCCCTGAACCTACTCAGCCGAGCATGACAGAATGTCAAGGCCACACATTAGAGCTTGCAGAGGTGGTACCAGTTTTGAAAGCCCTACTAGAACAAGTGGCAAACATGGCACAGCTAATGCAACAGATAAGGTGCAACGTATAACACAGTCCTATGCCACAGACATGTGCTCGGCCCCTTCCTGAAATCAAGTTGCCTTACCGAGATACTGGCGTATGCTCGGCCCCTTCCTGAAATCAAGTTGCCTTACCGAGATACTGGCGTATGCTCGGCCCGTTCCTGAAACCAAGTTGCCTTACCGAGATACTGGCGTATGCTCGGCCCGTTCCTGAACCCCAGTTGCCTTACCGAGATACTGGCGTATGCTCGGCCCGTTCCTGAAACCAAGTTACCTTACCCTATCTCTATCCATCTATCTCTATATATCTATCTCTATGTATCTCTATCTATCCATCTATCTCTATGTGTATCTATCCATCTATCTCTATATATCTCTATCCATCTATCTCTACCTATCCATCTATCTCTATGTGTATCTATCCATCTATCTCTATGTATCTCTATCCATATATCTATTCATCTATCTCAATGTATCTCTATCTATCCATCTATCTCTATCTATCCATCTATCTCTATCTATCCATCTATCTCTATGTATCCATCTATCTCTATGTATCTCTATCTATCCATCTATCTCTATGTATCTCTATCTATCTCTATCTATCCATCTATCTCTTTATCCATCTATCTCTATCTATCCATCTATCTCTATCTATCCATCTATCTCTATGTATCTCTATCTATCCATCTATCTCTATCTATCCATCTATCTCTATGTATCTCTATCTATCCATCTATCTCTATGTATCTCTATCTATCCATCTATCTCTATCTATCCATCTATCTCTATGTATCTCTATCTATCCATCTATCTCTATGTATCTCTATCTATCCATCTATCTCTATGTATCTCTATCTATCCATCTATCTCTATGTATCTCTATCTATTCATCTATCTCTATGTATCTCTATCTATTCATCTATCTCTATGTATCTCTATCCATCTATCTATTCATCTATCTCTATGTATCTATCGATCCATCTATCTCTATATATCTATCTATCTATTCATCTATCTCTATGTATCTGTTCATCTATCTCTATCTATTCATCTATCTCTATGTATCTATTCATCTATCTCTATGTATCTATTCATCTATCTCTATGTATCTGTTCATCTATCTCTATCTATCCATCTATCTCTATCTATCCATCTATCTCTATCTATCCATCTATCTCTATGTATCTCTATCTATCCATCTATCTCTATGTATCTCTATCTATCCATCTATCTCTATGTATCTCTATCTATCCATCTATCTCTATGTATCTCTATCCATCTATCTCTATGTATCTCTATCTATCCATCTATCTCTATGTATCTATTCATCTATCTCTATGTATCTATTCATCTATCTCTATGTATCTCTATCCATCTATCTATTCATCTATCTCTATGTATCTCTATCCATCTATCTCTATGTATCTATCGATCCATCTATCTCTATATATCTATCTATCTCTATCAAGCCATCTATCTCTATCTATTCATCTATCTCTATGTATCTGTTCATCTATCTCTATCTATTCATCTATCTATATCTATCCATCTCTAACTATCCATCTATCTCTATCTATTCATCTATCTCTATGTATCTCTATTCATCCATCTATCTCTATCTATTCATCTATCTCTATGTATCTCTATTCATCCATCTATCTCTATCTATTCATCTATCTCTATGTATCTCTATCCATCTATCTCTATGTATCTCTATCAAGCCATCTATCTCTATCTATTCATCTATCTCTATGTATCTCTATCCATCTATCTCTACCTATCCATCTATCTCTATGTGTATCTATCCATCTATCTCTATGTATATCTATCCATCTATCTATTCATCTATCTCTATCTATCCATCTATCTCTATGTATCTGTTCATCTATCTCTATGTATCTCTATCCATCTATCTATTCATCTATCTCTATGTATCTCTATTCATCCATCTATCTCTATCTATTCATCTATCTCTATGTATCTCTATCCATCTATCTATTCATCTATCTCTATGTATCTATCAATCCATCTATCTCTATATATCTATCCATCTATCTCTATGTATCTCTATCAAGCCATCTATCTCTATCTATTCATCTATCTCTATGTATCTCTATCCATCTATCTCTACCTATCCATCTATCTCTATGTGTATCTATCCATCTATCTCTATGTATATCTATCCATCTATCTATTCATCTATCTCTATCTATCCATCTATCTCTATGTATCTCTATACATCTATCTATTCATCTATCTATTCATCTATCTCTATGTATCTCTATCCATCTGTGACAGACCCTTCTGTCAGGACTGAAGGAGTTAATTGTGTTTAGCTAAGAAACTAATTTCTAAAGACAGAGTTGCTGGCCTCAGCTATTGTGTGCTATAATTACATTTAAGTAATAAACAGGCCATTGTTTAATCACCCTCAGAGAGCAGACGCTAGGTGATAAGACAAGCCAAATGTGTTTAAGTTGTTATCTGCCTAAGTAAAGTATTTAAGTAATGTAATTCTACTGTTTCATAAAAGGGCGTCTTCCCCTTTTTATCTAAATGTACAAGAGTCTTTCAACCCCCCCATCTGGGGTCAAACCTGTATAAATACTAGGCATCTAGCCTTTAATAAATGTCATTCTGTTTTAAACCTGAAACTGGCTGGGTTGTGAATTGCTGATTCCCTATGCAGGACATTGTTCATCTGGTATTAACCCTTGGTACACAGTTGGTACCGTAACATTGGTGGCAAGCGACGGAATGAACCTTATCGCACAGAAGAGCAACTACACAAGCCAGTAACCTCAGGAAGAGGGGGATTATTACAATACTGACTAAGATGGAAAGAGTACCAGGGACAGAAGGAACCAATGGGCCCAGCATAGCAGACAGAACCCCCGCAGAAGCAAGCTTTGATCGGGCGGTTAAAATAAGACTGGCACATTATGGCCCCAACCCATCTGCGGAAATTATCGACCGGGTCATAGCAGCTGTGGAGGCCAACCTAGTAAATTTTGCAGCTTTTAAAAACTTCCTGGAAACAGAAGGAGAGATTGATGGGTACCTTGCGGATTTTGAGAGGCAATGTGCACTACACAAGGTACCCGCAGAGGACTGGGTCATGATATTATCCGGAAAATTATCCGGCCGGGCCAGTGAGGCTTTTCGGGCCATTCCAGATGAGGAAGTCGGGGATTAGAATACTGTAAAAGAGGCTCTGCTCTCCAGGTATGCGGTTACACCGGAGGCATACCGGAGGCGGTTCAGAGACACTGTTAAATTAACTGGAGATTCCTACCTTGAGTGGGCATGTAAGGTGCACCGCACAGCAGCTCACTGGATAGCGGGGTGCCAAGCTGTGTCTGGGGAAGAGGTGCTGCAGCTATTTCTGTTGGAACATTGCTTCGACAAGTTACCCGCAGGAGTTCGAGAGTGGGTTTTGGGACCGTAAACCCTCCACCCTGCATGAAGCGGCTCGCTTGGCAGATGAGTATACGGATGCCCGCAAACTGGACACTTCTACCACTAAGCCCCCTGCTAGAGTGGAGTACAGACCCCCAGTCACCCCAGCAGCTGCCAGTTACCAACCCCCGGCGCAACGCTATACCACACGGCCTCTGGCCACGAACTACCCTCAGAGAGCCCGGTTCAATTCACGGGGCTACTCACAGCCTATTTGGTGCTTTGGATGTAAGCAACTAGGGCACAAAAGACCAGAGTGTCCCCTAAATGCAGCGAACCAAGCACAGTCCTGGAGAAGACCCGCCGGCGGAATCCCACGTAACTCTCAGCCTGCGGCCCGCTACGTAGAGGCGCAAGAATGCTGGAGCATCCTACATGAGGCAGACCTTGTGCAAGCTGCCCACCGGAATAACCGGCAACTGGTTAAAGTGAATGGGAAGAAGGTCAGTGGTCTACGGGATACTGGTGCTACCATGACCTTGCTTCAAAAGAACTTGGTGTCTGAGAAACAGTACACTGGAGACACTGTGGCTGTGAGGGTAGCAGGGGGCGATGTGTTCAGCCTACCTGTTGCCAGGGTACATTTGGATTGGGGAGTGGGCGCTAGACCTGTGAATGTGGGGGTCAAGAAGGACTTACCTGCTGATGTTCTTCTTGGAAATGACTTGGCTCCCCTTGTTTCTGCCTATGCTCCCATGGGTCCCGCTGATGTTAACCCTGTGACTACCCGTGCTCAGATCCGTGCAGCAGAGACTGACCCCCCTGCTGCTAAGCCCCAGGACGCTGAGCTCAGTAAATCTCTATCCGCTATTGATACGTGGAAGTCCCGTTACAATGCGCTGATGAAGGAGAAGAGGAGTGCAGAGGAAAAAGCACGTTTAGAACGTGAATCTCTGCTAGACAAGCTGCACCGACAGACTGCAGAAAACACCAGCTTGAGAGTGGGACATGAAACATTAAAGACAAACTTAGCGACACTTGAGGAGAAGCTGACGCTGGCTCATAGTGAGGTGCAGCAACTCAAGGGCGCCCTATGTCAGTATGAAGGGATTGTGGATACCTATAAAGAGCAGGTACAGAAAACTCGTAAAGAAGCTGATGGGATTTTGAAGGACTGTTTAGCCCTAGTCTGGGCACTGAGGAAGTTGAACCCTTCTTTGTATGGACAGGAATTCTCTCTCATAACGGGAATACAGATGGATTGTCCTGGCAAACTGACATGCCTACCACCTCCTAGTCCGGTCATCCCCAGGTTGACCCGCCAAAGGGTCAAGCCGGGTCTGCCGGAGTGTTCCACAAGGGGGGAGATATGTGACAGACCCTTCTGTCAGGACTGAAGGAGTTAATTGTGTTTAGCTAAGAAACTAATTTCTAAAGACAGAGTTGCTGGCCTCAGCTATTGTGTGCTATAATTACATTTAAGTAATAAACAGGCCATTGTTTAATCACCCTCAGAGAGCAGACACTAGGTGATAAGACAGGCCAAATGTGTTTAAGTTGTTATCTGCCTAAGTAAAGTATTTAAGTAATGTAATTCTACTGTTTCATAAAAGGGCGTCTTCCCCCTTTTATCTAAATGTACAAGAGTCTTTCAACCCCCCCATCTGGGGTCAAACCTGTATAAATACTAAGCATCTAGCCTTTAATAAATGTCATTCTGTTTTAAACCTGAAACTGGCTGGGTTGTGAATTGCTGATTCCCTATGCAGGACATTGTTCATCTGGTATTAACCCTTGGTACACAGTTGGTACCGTAACACCATCTATCTCTATGTATCTCTATCTATCCATCTATCTCTATGTATCTCTATCTATCCATCTATCTCTATGTATCTATTCATCTATCTCTATCCATCTATCTATTCATCTATCTCTATGTATCTCTATCCATCTATCTATTCATCTATCTCTATGTATCTATCGATCCATCTATCTCTATATATCTATCTATCTATCTATCTATCTCTATCAAGCCATCTATCTCTATCTATTCATCTATCTCTATGTATCTGTTCATCTATCTCTATCTATTCATCTATCTATATCTATCCATCTCTAACTATCCATCTATCTCTATCTATTCATCTATCTCTATGTATCTCTATTCATCCATCTATCTCTATCTATTCATCTATCTCTATGTATCTCTATTCATCCATCTATCTCTATCTATTCATCTATCTCTATGTATCTCTATCCATCTATCTCTATGTATCTCTATCAAGCCATCTATCTCTATCTATTGATCTATCTCTATGTATCTCTATCCATCTATCTCTACCTATCCATTTATCTCTATGTGTATCTATCCATCTATCTCTATGTATATCTATCCATCTATCTATTCATCTATCTTTATCTATCCATCTATCTCTATGTATCTGTTCATCTATCTCTATGTATCTCTATCCATCTATCTATTCGTCTATCTCTATGTATCTGTTCATCTATCTCTATCTATATCTATCCATCTCTAACTATCCATCTATCTCTATCTATTCATCTATCTCTATGTATCTCTATTCATCCATCTATCTCTATCTATTCATCTATCTCTATCCATCTATCTATTCATCTATCTCTATGTATCTATCAATCCATCTATCTCTATATATCTATCCATCTATCTCTATGTATCTCTATCAAGCCATCTATCTCTATCTATTCATCTATCTCTATGTATCTCTATCCATCTATCTCTACCTATCCATCTATCTCTATGTGTATCTATCCATCTATCTCTATGTATATCTATCCATCTATCTATTCATCTATCTCTATCTATCCATCTATCTCTATGTATCTGTTCATCTATCTCTATGTATCTCTATCCATCTATCTATTCATCTATCTCTATGTATCTCTATCTATTCATCTATCTCTATGTATCTCTATATATCCACCTATCTATATGTATCTCTATCCACCTATCTCTATCTATCCACCTATATCTATGTATCTCTATCTATCCATCTATCTCTATCTATTCATCTATCTCTATGTATCTATACCCATCTATTTCTATGTATATCTATCTATCCATCTATCTCTATGTATCTCTATCTATTCCTCTATCTCTATGTATCTCTATTTATCCATCGCTATCTGTGACGAAACCAATCTCGCCACTGTACATTGGAGGGCCTGTTATGGAACATTCTTTGGGCTGGAGGTACATGGGCTTAAGGATACCCAGAGACTGCATGGAAATATGGAATTTTATATGCTGGACACCCCATGTACTTTCATAACTCTGTCTTATGTCTATGTCACCCTGTATCCATAAATACAGGATGGGTACAGGGTGTGAGTGCCCCTTGTGGGAGCAATTGTGACTCTATAAGCCAAGTGGGCATAAAAGACTTTATAGCTAATAAGAACTGTTCCTATATTCTCTAATAAGATGTATTCTATGTATGTTTCAGATCTGATTGTGTCTCAGGAGTCTGTCTGGGTAAACTGATTGTGTCCTTGTGTGATTATGTTAACTAGACTGGCCAATATCAGATTGTCTGAGTAAACGTTCTTTCCCAGTAAATTAACTTAATGTGTTAATCTGTTTTACCTGTGAATAGACAATTGTTAGAGGTTTGATGCATTGTTCATATGTTTGCTTTACTGTTAAACCAATGCCCTCTGTAACCTGAAGCCAGGGTGTATAAATCTGTGTACTGCCTTCAAATAAAGGAGTAATTCTGTTTTAAACCTGAAATGTGGAGCTTGGTCTCATGTTTGCAGGGAAACTGATCAAGGTTGTGAAAGGCTGATTCTGTATGCAGGACATTGTTCCCTGGTATTAACCCTTGGTACACTGTTGGTACCGTAACAATTGGTGGCAAGCGACGGAATGAACCTTATCGCCCAGAAGAGCAACTACACAAGCCAGTAACCTCAGGAAGAGGGGGATTATTACAATACTGACTAAGATGGAAAAGAGAAAAGTAAATTTTGCAGCTTTTAAAAACTTCCTGGAAACAGAAGGAGAGATTGATGGGTACCTTGCAGATTTTGAGAGGCAATGTTCACTACACAAGGTACCCGCAGAGGACTGGGTCACGATATTATCTGGAAAATTATCCGGCCGGGCCAGAGAGGCTTTTCGGGCCATTCCAGATGAGGAAGTCAGGGATTATAATACTGTAAAAGAGGCTCTGCTCTCCAGGTATGCGATTACACCGGAGACATACCGGAGGCGGTTCAGAGACACTGTTAAATTAGCTGGAGATTGCTACCTTGAGTGGGCATGTAAGGTGCACCGCACAGCAGCTCACTGGATAGCGGGGTGCCAAGCTGTGTCTGGGGAAGAGGTGCTGCAGCTATTCCTGTTGGAACATTGCTTCGACAAGTTACCCGCAGGAGTTCGAGAGTGGGTTCGGGACCGTAAACCCTCCACCCTGCAGGAAGCGGCTCGCTTGGCAGATGAGTATACGGATGCCCGCAAACTGGACACTGCTACCACTAAGCCCCCTGCTAGAGTGGAGTACAGACCCCCAGTCACCCCAGCAGCTGCCAGTTACCAAACCCCGGCGCACCGCTATACCACACGGCCTCCGGCCACGAACTACCCTCAGAGAGCCCTGTTCAATTTGCGGTGCTACTCACAACCTATTCGGTGCTTTAGATGTAAGCAACTAGGGCACAAAAGACCAGAGTGTCCCCTAAACGCAGCGAACCAAGCGCAGTCCTGGAGAAGACCCGCCGGCAGAATCCCACGTAATCCTCAGCCTGCGGCCCGCTACGTAGAGGCACAAGAATGCTGGAGCATCCTACATGAGGCAGACCTTGTGCAAGCTGCCCACCGGAATAACCGGCAACTGGTTAAAGTGAATGGGAAGAAGGTCAGTGGTCTACGGGATACTGGTGCTACCATGACCTTGCTTCAAAAGAACTTGGTGTCTGAGAAACAGTACACTGGAGACACTGTGGCTGTGAGGGTAGCAGGGGGCGATGTGTTCAGCCTACCTGTTGCCAGGGTACATTTGGATTGGGGAGTGGGCGCTAGACCTGTGAATGTGGGGGTCAAGAAGGACTTACCTGCTGATGTTCTTCTTGGAAATGACTTGGCCCCCCTTGTTTCTGCCTACGCTCCTATGGGTCCCGCTGATGTTAACTCTGTGACTACCCGTGCCCAGATCCGTGCAGCAGAGACTGACCCCCCTGCTGCTGAGCCCCAGGACGCTGAGCTCAGTAAATCTCTATCCGCTATTGATATGTGGAGGTCCCGTTACAATGCGCTGATGAAGGAGAAGAGGAGCGCAGAGGAAAAAGCACGTTTAGAACGTGAATCTCTGCTAGACAAGCTGCACCGACAGACTGCAGAAAACACCAGCTTGAGAGTGGGACATGAAACCTTAAAGACAAACTTAGCGACACTTGAGGAGAAGCTGACGCTGGCTCATAGTGAGGTGCAGCAACTCAAGGGCACCCTATGTCAGTATGAAGGGATTGTGGATACCTATAAAGAGCAGGTACAGAAAACTTGTAAAGAAGCTGATGGGATTTTGAAGGACTGTTTGGCCCTGGTCTGGGCACTGAGGAATTTGAACCCTTGTTTGTATGGACAGGAATTCTCTCTCATAACGGGAATACAGATGGATTGTCCCAGCAAACTGACATGCCTACCAGGCGCTCTGGTGGTATATGGCACAGTATATACCCTGTACAGCCGAGCATGACAAACCAGAGGGAGAGGAGTTTGATGGTCCTGGCTTGTTATGGGAGTCCTTTGCAGAGCCTGACTTTGGGAGCCCAGACTCCATTCGCCAGCGGCAGGCTGAGTTACAGGGGGCAGAGACAGTTGGTCCTGTCCCCCAGCAGCAGAGGAATATACAGGGAATTGGGAGCCCAGACTCCATTCCCCAGCGGCAGGCTGCGTTACAAGGGGTAGGGACAGTTGGTCCTGTCCCCCAGCAACACGGCTGTTTGGCCAAAGGGGAGACGATTGGTCTCCCCCTCCAGCAGCACAGCTATGTATCCAAAGGGGAGACAGTCGGTCTCCCCCTCCAGCAACCAGGCTCCCACCAGGCTACTTCCATGGTAGTGCTGGCACCCGGGCAGAGTACAGCTGGTCTTTGCCCACCTCGCAACCCACCAATTCAGCGTACCAGTCCCCCACACAGCTGTGGTGAGGCACCTGGACAAGTTTTCCCCGTACTCAGGTGTAGTAACCATTTATTGTGGGTGGGCTGTACTACTAATTGTGTTTTAAGGTTGGGTTGCTGGACTAACCAGGGCACTGACCGGCAGGAGGTCAGATACCCTGTTAGTCTGTTTGGAAAAGGGGAGAGATGTGACGAAACCAATCTCGCCACTGTACATTGGAGGGCCTGTTATGGAACATTCTTTGGGAGAGACTGCATGGAAATATGGAATTTTATATGCTGGACACCCCATGTACTTTCATAACTCTGTCTTATGTCTATGTCACCCTGTATCCATAAATACAGGATGGGTACAGGGTGTGAGTGCCCCTTGTGGGAGCAATTGTGACTCTATAAGCCAAGTGGGCATAAAAGACTTTATAGCTAATAAGAACTGTTCCTATATTCTCTAATAAGATGTATTCTATGTATGTTTCAGATCTGATTGTGTCTCAGGAGTCTGTCTGGGTAAACTGATTGTGTTTTGTGTGATTATGTTAACTAGACTGCCCAACATCAGATTGTCTGAGTACTTAATATGTTAATCTGTTTTACCTGTGAATAGACAATTCTTAGAGGTCTGATGCATTGTTCATATGTTTGCTTTACTGTTAAACCAATGCCCTCTGTAACCTGAAGCCAGGGTGTATAAATCTGTGTGCTGCCTTCAAATAAAGTAGTCATTCTGTTTTAAACCTGAAATGTGGAGCTTGGTCTCATGTTTGCAGGGAAACTGATCAAGGTTGTGAAGTGCTGATTCTGTATGCAGGACATTGTTCCCTGGTACTAACCCTTGGTACACTGTTGGTACCGTAACACTATCTATTCATCTATCTCTATATCTCTATCTATCCACCTATCTATTCATCTATCTCTATGTATCTTATCTATCGCTATGTATCTCTATCTATTCCTCTCTCTATCTCTATCTATCCATCTATCTCTATCTATCCACCTATCTCTATCTATCCACCTATCTCTATCTATCCATCTATCTCTATGTATCTATCCATCTGTATTTATCCATCTATATCTATCTATTCATCTATCTCTATATATCTATCTCTATGCATCATTATCCATCTATCTATTCATCTATCTCTATCCATCTATCTCTATGTATCTCTATCTATCCATCTATCTCTATGTATCTATCTATCCATCTATCTCTATCTATCCACCTATCTCTATCTATCCACCTATCTCTATCTATCCACCTATCTCTATCTATCCACCTATCTCTATCTATCCCCTATCTCTATGTATCTCTATCTATCCATCTATCTCTATGTATCTCTATCTATCCATCTATGTATCTCTATCTATCCACCTATCTCTATTCAGCTATCTCTATGTATCTCTATCTATCCATCCATCTATCTCTATGTATCTCTATCTATTCTCCTATCTCTATCTATTCAGCTATCTCTATGTATCTCTCTCTATCCATCCATCCATCTCTATGTATCCATCTATCTATTCATCTATCTATTCATCTATCTCTATCTATCTATCCATCTATCTCTTTGTACCTCTATTCATCTATCTTTATGTATCTCTATGTATCTATCCATCTATCTCTATATATCTATATATCTATCTCTATGTATCTCTATCCATCTATCTCTATGTATCTATCTATCCATCTGTATATATCCATCTATATCTATCTATTCATCTATCTCTATATATCTATCTCTATGTATCATTATCCATCTATCTATTCATCTATCTCTATCCATTTATCTCTATGTATCTCTATCTATCCATCTATATATATATATCCATCTATCTCTATGTATCACTATCTATTCATCCATTTATATATATATATATATATATCCATCTATCTCTATGTATCTCTATCTATTCATCCATTTATATATATATATATATATATATCCATCTATCTCTATGTATCTCTATCTATTCATCCATTTATATATATATATATATATATATATCCATCTATCTCTATGTATCTCTATCCACCTGTCTATCTATTCATCTATCTCTATGTATCTCTATCCATCCATCTATCTCTATATATCTATCCATCTATCTCTATCCATCTACCGCTATCTATTCATCTATATCTATCCATCTATCTCTATCCATCTATTCATCTATCTCTATGTATCTATCCATCTATCTGTATATATTCATCTATCTCTATGTATCTCTATCCATCTATCTCTATTTCTATCCATCTATCTCTATATCTATCCATCCATCTATCTCTATATCTATTCATTTCTATATCTATTCATTTCTATATCTATCCATCTATCTCTATAATTATTTATCTTTATTTCTTCAAGTTACTAGCCTATTAGCTATTTTCTACCATTTACCGAAAATCTATATACAATTGGTAGACTCCCCTGGAAGACCTATTGTGTATGGTATAGGATCCCTTACAACGAAGTTATCAGAGGGTGTAGACCAGGTTTTAAACACAAAGTATCCACAATGTAACAAGTGCTACACAGTGTGCAAAGGCTTAAAAACAAAAACTTTTTATGTAAAAAAATCAATTCCTAGTGAAAAGTTATGAAGAGGATGTAGTTAATCAGACATAGGAAAAAGAATAAACAATAGATAGGAAAGATCTAAGTGGTAGTGAAGGAAAAAGTACTGGAGATTAAAACAGAAGAGGTTATTTTTATCATGAAGTTAATAAGGCTCTAGACAGAAATGTATTTGTTGCTTTCTTCCATGTAATTGGCAAGAGTCCATGAGCTAGTGACGTATGGGATATACAATCCTACAAGGAGGGGCAAAGTTTCCCAAACCTCAAAATGCCTAAAAATACACCCCTCACCACACCCACAATTCAGTTTTACAAACTTTGCCTCCTATGGAGGTGGTGAAGTAAGTTTGTGCTAAGATTTCTACGTTGATATGCGCTTCTCAGCATTTTGAAGCCCGATTCCTCTCAGAGTACAGCAGATGTCAGAGGGATGTGAAGGGAGTATCACCTATTGAATGCATTGATTTCCCTAACGGGGGTCTTTTTCATAGGTTCTCTGTTATCGGTCGTAGAGATTCATCTCCTACCTTCCCCTTTTCAGATCGACGATATACTCTCATATACCATTACCTCTACTGATAACCGTTTCAGTACTGGTTTGGCTATCTGCTATATGTGGATGGGTGTGTTACGGTTGCCTCCAGGCTGGCTGGAGGTTGGACCATAGAAAAGGATGCTCCTAGCGCTCACCAAAGGAGCAGCAGCACCGTAGACACTATAGACTACTGCGTAGCCACCATACGTAATGCAGACTCTACGAACCACCGCTGCTGGGCTGGTATCTCGCCATCTGCTCTGCGCCCTGGACCTACGACCAGGCTCCAGTAGGTGAACCTCTTCCTTCTGTACAGCGAAGCAGGATCAGGAACAAGAGCTCTTACAAGAGCTCAGTAGCTAAGGGATTATGAAGAGCATAGCAATCCCTGTAGTGATTATAGCTGTCCCCTACAAACATGAGTCAAGGCTGCAAGTTAGAGGGTCAGAAGAGGTCTGAGGTGCTGGAACACCCAGCCTGCTTTTTATTGAGGTTACATGCAAAAAAAGACACTCTCAGGGGGAGGCATAAAATCCCCAATCACACATTTGATACATTTAGATAGAGACAACGCCCTTTTACAGGCCATAGTAGAATTAAATTTCTTCAGCAGATAACAATTTACACACAAGAAAACAATGCAGTCCACCTTATCACTAGCAGTCTGATTAGACAATGGGAAGGTTTATCACTAAACTTAATTAGAGCTGATCCCAGCAAACTTGTATTTAGAATTGAACAAAATGAACTCTTAATGGCACACAATGAAAACTAATGCTTTTGTAATAGTGCTCCCTTTCTGTGGAACACTCTGCCTGTGTGGTACTTGGTTCAGTAAGTCCTATTTACTGAACCAAGTGGGAGAAAGCCAGGGACAAGTTATTTTACAGGTCTGGGGGCATAGTCTTAAAGGGGCATTGTTCACCAAAGTCACAATATGTCCCCATACGGTTCTTAAAGGGCCATAAACACCCAATAAAAGTTAATAGGTTTTCAGGGGCACAATCTTCCAGGGGCCATAGTCATGAGGAAGGAGGCTGGCAAATAGGCTTCTCCACGATCCATGGAAGCAGGGCAATTTTTCATTTAAAAGGCCAGTTACAAATAACAGTATGTAACATATCTCCCCTTTTGGAGGGAGACTAACCAGGCACCTGACCTTCTGTCGGTCAGTGCCTAAGTTAGTCTCGCAACCCACCCACAAATAAACATTAGCAGCAAAGTAGCCACCCCACAATAAGTAGTACTGGCCTGTAGGTTCCAGGTTGTAGGATGAAAGTGTAGAATCCTCTGCCTTCCTTGCGCAGCTGGGCAAATAGCTGGTGGTACATGGGGGGCAGAGGCCAGCGGCACTCTGCCCTGGTGCCAGCGCTTCTGCTGGGGTGAGGGGTTTGCAGGCCAGTCCTGTAACAAGGGGGTCTGTAGGGCAGAGGCCAGCAGCGCTCTGTCCTGGTGCCAGCTCTTCTGCTGGGGGAATTGGGGCATAGTCCTGCCTGGTGGCAAAGGGAACGTGGGGGTCAGTGGGGGTTAACATCTCCACTGTTAACCCTGGGCCCAAGTTAGGAGTTAGCTGGGGAGGGGGAGTTTGGCTTACCTCCTCCTCCTGATACTCCGGCGGCCGTTGGGAAGGGAGGTCGATGCTCTCCGCTCCCTGTGGAACATGCTGCGGCTGGGGAGAGAGACCGGTTGTCTCCTCTCCCTGGAAGGCACACTCCAGCTGGGGAGGGGGGTCGATGCTCTCCCCTCCCGGTAGCTGGGTCTGTCGCTGGGGATCTGGGCCTCCTGCCCAGCATCCCTGTAGGGCCGGTAGAGAGACTGCGGTCCCATCTCCACCTGCCTGCTGGGGGTCCTCCCAGGACCAGTCTATGAGGCCTGATGCCTCGGGTATCTCTGGTTGGGGTTGGGGAAGGAGACCGGTTGTCTCTTCCCTCTGCACGTTATACTGCCGCTGGGGAGGGAGGTCGCTGCTCTCCTCTCCCTGTGGAACATGCTGCGGCTGGGGAGAGAGACCAGGTGTCCATACCCTCAAACTCCACAGTTGGCGCTCAAAGGCTCGTGCCGCTTCGTTCTCCGTATCCAATTCCCGGATGATGCGACTGACTACCTCCTGCGCAGGGTCTGGACCATATCGGAATAGCCGCCTCTTTACCTCTGGAACGAAATCCACGCCCTCATAGCGACGGATCCGGTTGAGGTGCTCTTCACAGGGTTCTGACCAGTATCTTGTCAGCTCCATGCTGCTGTAGGTAGGGACGCTGCACAGTGGCTAGCGTTGCCCTCAATAACTCTCCTACGATACCAGTGCTGTTGGGGTGCTGCTCCTTGCGCTAGGACGCCATCCCTCCGCTGCCGCCAAATGTTACGGTTGCCTCCAGGCTGGCTGGAGGTTGGACCGTAGAAAAGGATGCTCCTAGCGCTCACCAAAGGAGCAGCAGCACCGTAGACACTATAGACTACTGCGTAGCCACCATACGTAATGCAGACTCTACGAACCACCGCTGCTGGGCTGGTATCTCGCCATCTGCTCTGCGCCCTGGACCTACGACCAGGCTCCAGTAGGTGAACCTCTTCCTTCTGTTCAGCGAAGCAGGATCAGGAACAAGAGCTCTTACATGAGCTCAGTAGCTAAGGGAATATATAGAGCATAGCAATCCCTGTAGTGATTATAGCTGTCCCCTACAAACATGAGTCAATGCTGCAAGTTAGAGGGTCAGAAAAGGTCTGATGTGCTAGAACACACAGCCTGCTTTTTATTGAGGTTACATGCAAAAAAAGACACTCTCAGGGGGAGGCATAAAATCCCCAATCACACATTTGATACATTTAGATAGAGACAACGCCCTTTTACAGGCCATAGTAGAATTACATTTCTTCAGCAGATAACAATTTACACACAAGAAAACAATGCAGTCCACCTTATCACTAGCAGTCCGATTAGACAATGGGAAGGTTTATCACTAAAATTAATTAGAGCTGATCCCAGCAAACTTGTATTTAGAATTGAACAAAATGAACTCTTAATGGCACACAATGAAAACTAATGCTTTTGTAATAGTGCTCCCTTTCTGTGGAACACTCTGCCTGTGTGGTACTTGGTTCAGTAAGTCCTATTTACTGAACCAAGTGGGAGAAAGCCAGGGACAAGTTATTTTACAGGTCTGGGGGCATAGTCTTAAAGGGGCATTGTTCACCAAAGTCACAATATGTCCCCATACGGTTCTTAAAGGGCCATACACACCCAATAAAAGTTAATAGGTTTTCAGGGGCACAATCTTCCAGGGGCCATAGTCATGAGGAAGGAGGCTGGCAAATAGGCTTCTCCACGATCCATGGAAGCAGGGCAATTTTTCATTTAAAAGGCCAGTTACAAATAGCAGTTTGTAACAGGGTGTCTTTTGGTAAGTATGTTTTTATTACTTAAGACACCTCAGCTATGGTTTTGGCACTTTATGTATTTATATAAAGTTCTAAATATATGTATTGTACTTATATTTGCCATGAGTCAGGTTCATGTATTTCCTTTTGCAGATTGTCAGTTTTATATTTGGGGAAAGTTAATATTAAGAAATTTCTTACCTGGGGTTTAGTCTTTTTTTTTCCAATTGACTACTTTGTTTCAAATTGCGGGCTGACTTAGGCTCGCGGGTGCGCCAAATGCTACACTTTATTGCGTCATTCTTGGCACGAGAATTTTTTGGCGCAAAAGGCACGTCCATTGACGCAAGTTCGTCATTTCCGGCGTCGTAATTGACGCAGAGGTTTCACACAGGGTTTAAGTTATGTTGTGCGTCATACTTGGCGCCAAACTTTTTTCATTATTTATTTGCCCCTTTGCTGTTTGCCTCTTGCCTTTTTCTATGTCAGAGGGCTATGCTATGTGCATTTTTTCCCATTCCTGAAATTGTCATATAAGGAAATTGAAAATTTTGCTTTATATGTTGTTTTTTCTTTTACGTTCTGCAAGATGTCTCAATCTGATCCTGCCTCAGAAGTATCTGTTGGAACTTTGCTGCCTGACATCGGTTCTACCAAAGCTAAGTGCATTTGTTGTAAAATTGTAGAGATTATATCTCCTAATGTCATTTGTATTAGTTGCCATGATAAACTTTTACATGCAGATAGTGTGTCCATCAGTAATAGTACATTGCCGGTTGCAGTTCCTTCAACTTCTAATGTACATAATACACCTATGAATTTTAAATAATTTGTTACTGATTCTATGCAGAAGGCTTTGTCTGCATTTCCGCCTTCTAATAAGCGTAAGAGGACTTTTAAAACTTCTCATAAAGTTGATGAAATTTCAAATGACCGACAACATAATGAATTATCCACCTCTGATGAGGATCTGATTCAGAAGATCCTTCCTCAGATATTGACACTGACAAATCTACTTATTTATTTAAAATGGAGTATATGCATTCTTTGTTAAAAGAAGTGTTAATTACTTTGGATATTGAGGAAGCTAGTCCTCTTGACATTAAAACCAGTAAACATTCAAATTTCTTTTTTAAACCTCCTGTGGTTACTCCAGAGGTTTTTCCTATTCATGATGCTATTAAGGAATGGAATAAGCCGGGTACTCCTTTTAATCCTTCTGCAAGGTTTAAAAAATTGTATCCTTTACCAGCAATTTCAATAGAGTTTTGGGAAAAGATCCCCAAAGTTGATGGGGCTATTTCTACTCTTGCTAAACGAACCACTATTCCTATGGAAGATAGTACTTCCTTTAAAGATCCTTTAGATAGGAAGCTTGATTCGTATCTAAGGAAAGCCCATTTATATTCAGGTCATCTTCTTAGGCCTGCAATTTCTTTGGCTGATGTTGCAGCTGCTTCAACTTTTTGGTTGGAGAATTTAGCGCAACAAGAATTGGATTCTGACTTATATAGCATTGTTCGATTACTTAAACATGCTAATCATTTTATTTGTGATGCAATTTTTGCTATTATCAAAATTGATGTTAGATCTAGGTCTTTAGCTAATTTAGCTAGAAGAGCTTTGTGGCTTAAATCTTGGAATGCTGATATGACATCTAAGTCTAGATTACTATCTCTTTCTTTCCAAGGTAATAATTTATTTGGTTCTCAGTTGGATTCTATTATTTCAACTGTTACTGGGGGGGAAGGGAGTTTTTTTGCCTCAGGATAAAAAAACCTAAGGGTAAATTCTAAGGCTTCTAATCGTTTTCGTTCCTTTAGTCAAAATAAGGAACAAAAACCTAATCCTTCCCCCAAGGAAACTGTTTCCAATTGGAAGCCTTCCTCATCATGCCAGTTCCTTTTCAGGAACAAGGTCTGGGGTTTATTCAAATCTATTCATTGTCCCAAAGAAAGAAAATTCATTCAGACCAGTTCTGGATCTGAAAATTTTGAATCGTTATGTAAGAGTACCAACTTTCAAGATGGTGACTATAAGGACTATTCTGCCTTTTGTTCAGCAAGGACATTATATGTCTACAATAGACTTGCAGGATGCTTACCTTCATATTCTGATTCATCCAGAACATTATCAGTTCCTGAGATTCTCTTTTCTAGACAAGGATTACCAATTTGTTGCTCTTCCATATGGCCTAGCAACAGATCCAAGAATCTTTTCAAAGGTTCTGGGTGCCCTACTCTCTGTAATCAGAGAACAGGGTATTGCGGTGTTTCCTTATTTGGACAATATCTTGGTACTAGTTCAGTCTTTACGTTTTGCAGAATCTCACACAAATCAACTAGTGTTGTTTCTTCGGAAACATGGTTGGAGGATCAATTTACCAAAAAGTTTCTTGATTCCTCAGACAAGGGTCACCTTTTTAGGTTTCCAGATAGATTCAGTGTCCATGACTCTGTCTCTAACAGACAAGAGACGTTTGAAATTGGTTGCAGCATGTCGGCACCTTCAGTCTCAGTCATTCCCTTCAGTGGCTATGTGCATGGAAGTTATAGGCCTCATGACTGCAGCATCGGACGCGATTCCTTTTGCTCGTTTTCACATGAGACCTCTTCAGCTTTGTATGCTGAATCAATGGTGCCGGGATTATACAAAGATATCACAATTAATATCCTTAAATCCCAATGTTCAACACTCTCTGACGTGGGGCCTCTTTTGTTCAGCCAACCTGGACTGTGATCAAAACAGATGCAAGTCTTTCAGGTTGGGGAGCTGTCTGGGGATCTCTGACAGCACAAGGGGCGAGATTACCAATCAATATTTAGAACTCCGTGCAATTCTCAGAGCCCTTCAGTTTTGGCTTCTGTTGAAGAAGAGAGAACCGTTCATTTGTTTTCAGAAAGACAATATTACAACGGTGGCATATGTCAATCATCAGGGTGGGGACTCACAGTCCCCAAGCTATGAAAGAAGTATCTCGGATACTTGTTTGGGTGGAATCCAGCTCCTGTCTAATTTCTGCGGTTCATATCCTAGGTGTAGACAATTGGGAGGTGGATTACCGCAGCCATCAAGACTTTACATCCCAGGGAGTGGTCTCTACATCCGGATGTGTTTTCTCAGATTGTTCAGATGTGATTCTCAGGTGGAAGCAGTGGATGCGCTGACACTTCCTTGGTGTTATCAACCTGCTTATATCTTTCGCCTCTAGTTCTTCTTCCAAGAGTGATCTCCAAAATCATCATGGAACAATCATTTGTGTTGCTGGTGGCTCCAGCATGGCCCCACAGGTTTTGGTATGCGGATCTTGTTCGGATGTCCAGTTGCCAACCTTGGCCACTTCCGTTAAGGCCGGACCTACTGTCTCAAGGTCCGTTTTTCCATCAGGATCTCAAATCATTAAATTTGAAGGTATGGAAATTGAGGTTTCTCTGACTCAGTAATTGATACTATGTTACAAGCTCGTAAATCTGTCTCTAGGAAGATTTATTATCGAGTTTGGAAGACTTACATTTCATGGTGTTCTTCTCATAAATTCTCTTGGCATTCTTTTAGAATTCCTAGAATTTTACAGTTTCTTCAAGATGGTTTGGATAAAGGTTTGTCTGCAAGTACTTTGAAGGGACAAATCTATGCTCTGCTTTATTTCACAGAAAGATTGCTACTCTTCCTGATATTCACTGTTTTGTACAGGCTTTAGTTCGTATTAAGCCTGTCATTAAATCAATTTCTCCTCCTTGGAGTCTTAATTTGGTTTTGAGGGCGTTACATGCTCCTCCATTTGAGCCTATGCACTCTTTGGACATTAAACTACTTTCTTGGAAAGTGTTGTTCCTTTTCGCCATCTCTTCTGCTAGAAGAGTTTCTGAGCTTTCTGCTCTTTCTTGTGAATCTCCTTTTCTGATTTTTCATCAGGATAAGGCGGTTTTGGGGACTTCATTTAAGTTCTTACCTAAGGTTGTGAATTCTAACAACATTAGTAGAGAAATTGTTGTCCCTTCCTTGTGTCCTAATCCTAAGAATTCTTTGGAAAAATCCTTACATTCTTTGGATGTGGTGAGAGCTTTGAAATATTATGTTGAAGCTACTAAAGATTTCAGAAAGACTTCTAGTCTATTTGTTATATTCTCTGGTTCTAGGAAAGGTCAGAAGTCTTCTGCTATTTCCTTGGCTTCTTGGTTAAAGCTTTTGATTCATCAAGCTTATTTATAGTCGGGTCAGGCCCCGCCTCAGAGAATTACAGCTTATTCTACTAGATCAGTCTCCACTTCGTGGGCTTTTAAGAATGAAGCTTCAGTTGATCAGATTTGCAAAAGCGGCAACTTGGTCCTCTTTGCATACATTTACTAAATTCTACCGTTTTGATGTATTTGCTTCTTCAGTAGCAGTTTTTGGTAGAAAAGTTCTTCAGGCAGCTGTTTCAGTTTGATTCTTCTGCTGATGATTTAAGTTTTTCTTTTTTCATGAGAATAACTTGTATTTTGGGTTGTGGGTTAATTTTTCAGCATATGGCTGTTTATTTTTATCCCTCCCTCTCTAGTGACTCTTGCGTGGAGTTCCACATCTTGGGTATTTGATATCCCATATGTCACTAGCTCATGGACTCTTGCCAATTACATGAAAGAAAACATAATTTATGTAAGAACTTACCTGATAAATTAATTTCTTTTATATTGGCAAGAGTCCATGAGGCCCACCCTTTTTATGGTGGTTATGATTTTTTTGTATAAAGCACATTTCCAGATTCCACTACTTGGCTATTCGTTAAACTGAATTGTGGGTGTGGTGAGGGGTGTATTTATAGGCATTTTGAGGTTTGGGAAACTTTGCCCCTCCTGGTAGGATTGTATATCCCATACGTCACTAGCTCATGGACTCTTGCCAATATGAAAGAAATGAATTTATCAGGTAAGTTCTTACATAAATTATGTTTTTTCTGATTTGTTACGAGTGTAGAGGAAGAGACAAGATTCAAGATCATGAATTTCATTAACTGTAAAACCAAATAGGTTATATATCAATTGGCCTATTCCTGTGAAGAACAGTTTATAGGACACATGAAACACAGTTCCATGAACATCTGAAAAATATTAGGTAATATGGACCCTGGGGTTTAGGCACATCTTGCAGAATTCCATTAAAAGGATAATAGTAGCTTGAGGGTAAAAGTCGAACCAGGGTCCTCGGCTTTCTGGACACTTTGTTGCAGTGCCACCAGTGGGCTTTGTCTAGAAGCTAGTTCTTGCTAATTGTATCCTGTTTTTATTGCTCCTTGGCTCCACCTTCCTGCAGCTGTGAGTCATTACCTATCAAGTGCAGCTTAGTTAAAGCCCTTTCCTGCAGTACTTGCCGGTTTATAGTCTGGCTCTCCGTTACTGAATTCCCTTTGTGACTACTCTTCTGCACCCTGTTCCTGATTGTATTCCTGGTTTGACCTTTGGCTCGGACTCTTGTTATCTGCTGTCTCCTGATTTGGTACCTTCTTTGCTCGTATGGGCTTTTGACCAAGGCTTGTTATCTTGACATTGCTTTTGTCCTTTCCACTGGTACCTCTGCATCCTAAAAAGATTTGACCCCCTAGGCTGAAATTTTACTAGTCTTTTGTGGTTAACATCAAGTCCCTAATCCCTCTGCTGGACTGGTAAGCGGGCCTAGCTCAGGATCTTATTTGGTAGACAACTAGCAGGTTCTGACAATACGTAAAAACTAAAGATGATGGAATAGGTGCAAGGCCTTTTGGATTCATATTTCAGACACAATGGAACTGAGGGGTATGAACTGGAATAGATAGGGACATTAGGGATATATCCATATGTAACTGTGGTATAACATTGGTCTTGGCTCTATTGTCATTTTACATGTGAAGCTACTGACAGCAAAGTTTTTAACCAATTTCCTTCTAATATTCTTTGAGACAAGAATCCGTGTTGGTGAAGTATTATATTTTGTTATTTTCTCCAGTTTGCTTTGAGTAAGTATTTAATTTTATATAAATGCACTGTGACCTTTTCTTTATTTACAATAAATATACTTTATTAAGTTTCGCCTTTGTCTAATATCTGAACCACGTTATAGAAGAGACAAATATAACAGTATTGTGTTTTTTAGTTGATTTTTATGAAACTGTGTTATGGGTCTTTAATCTGTTAGTCTGGGTTTTCCTTGGGATTTAACATATGATAATAAGTGGTGGCAACAGTGATAGTTTAGTGTGGGTGGCAGTAAAGGGGAGTTTGGGCATTTTCTAGGTCTAGTACAGAATAGAGTGTATCATATTAACCCCACTGAACTTAGTCACAGACTCACCGAGAGTGGCTTGGCTGTGTTGATCTGATTAAAGTTGAATGGTTATTAACCCTCTAGGTCACAAACTGGCAACAATTGCAGGGCTGGTTAACCTTCTAGGTCACAAACTGGCAACAGTTGCAGGGTTGGTTAACCCTCTAGGTCAAAAACTTGCAACAGTTGAAGGTTGGTTAACCCTTTCCGATCACTAACATTTCTCCATATTATGGTATTCCGTTTTGTTCTGAAAATACTTGGTACTTGAAAAACAAAAAACCCATCAAGGTATAATCTGAATGTGCACCTTACAGAAAAAAAAAGAATATTGAAATGTATGTGTAAAGGCAATGAGCTAAACCATTAAAGGGATACTGAACCCAATTTTTTTTATCTTATGTAGCCACCAGCTACATCAGCAAGCACTAACCAGATTCTGAACCAAAAATGGGCCAGCTCCTAAGCTTACATTCATGATTTTCAAAATAAAGATACAAAGAGAACTGCTGTATCTGAATCATGAAAGAAAAATAAAAATTGGATTCAGTAACCCTTTAATACTGAAAGGGACACTGTAGTGTAAAATAAGTTTCCCCTTAAAGTGTTGCAAATGACTATAGCAGCTGCACCGTATTAAATATATGGTACATTGTTCCTTTGTTATTATTTTTGTATATAAAATAACTGCTTTTGATCATTACAACCTCAACTGATTGGAACTTGGAGGAAGAGTAGTTTGCCTAATTCTCTATCTCACTACACAAATGGCTCCTTATCTCTATTCACAAAGGATAATATTTAGGTAGTAACATTTTAATATTCAAATGCTCTCTATCTTTCCCACCCCCAATATGAGGTAGAGAGTAAACACCTTGAGATTTTATATAACATGTTTAGCTATAGTAAAAAAACTAATTTACAATATACTTTAATGTATTTCTCCCTTTTCATGTAATTTAGCTTTGAACATTGAAGATTTTATAATAACCATCATCTTAAAAGGACCTGCTGACCTCAAGGCTAATCTCGCTACATATCGTTCCCTAATTAGCTTTATCAGATAAATACAAAATAATGCATTTTAAACACACACAATGACCACGGCTAACCTTGTTTCTGCAGACTCCAGCAGGACTGGCTCCTCCCAATGAGGCAAGGGGTGGGTGGAGCTTCACTATTGAAAAACAATTGCTTCAAATAATGTTAACCCCTTAACATCCTTAGGATGTTCAATGCTGTCGTAAAAGCGCTAGGCTTTAACATCCTTAGGACGGCATGGAAATCCCCAACTATTGTAGCGTTCTGCTCCCCTCAAATAGACGCAGCTGGATCCAACTGGGGGGCGTGCCTAGCAACACAGATAGTCCCCCAGGAGCCAATTGGCATCTTTTTGAGTCACATGATCGCAGTGGCGATCATGCAACGTCTCGATTTGGCCCTTTGTTGACATCTGAATCCGGGACGGATGCGTTCGTCCTGAAGGGGTTAATTTTCTCTAAACATTTTTAGACTTGGCAGGTATGTTATTCTATAGCTAGTCAAAATAAATGTCTTATAATTAAAAGGTGTTTAAAGGGACAATTAGTTTCAAACAAAATTTTCATGACTCAGATAGGGCAGCAATTTTAAACAACTTTCCAATTTACTTTTATCATAAAATTTGCTGTGTTCTCTCTTCTTTATTGAAAGCTAAACCTAGGTTGGCTTATATGCTAATTTCTAAAACCTTGAATGTCACCTCATCTCAGTGCATTTTGACAGTTGAAATCAGACAGCGCTAGTCCATGTATGCCATATAGATAACTTTGCTCACTCCTGTGGAGTTATTGATGAGTCAGCACTGATTGGCTTAAATGCAAGTCTGTCAAAAGCGCTGAGATAAGGGGGCAGTCTGCAGAGGCTTAGATACAAGGTAATCACAGAGGTAAAAAGTATATTAATATAACTGAGATAAGGGGCAGTCTGCAGAGGCTTAGATACAAAGTAATCACAGAGGTAAAAAGTATATTAATATAACTGAGATAAGGCGCAGTCTGCAGAGGGTTAGATACAGGGTAATCACACAGGTAAAAAACAAAATTTATGCTTACCTGATAAATGTATTTCTTTTGTGGTGTATCCAGTCCACGGGTTCATCCATTACTTGTGGGATATTCTCCTTCCCAACAGGAAGCTGCAAGAGGACACCCACAGCAGAGCTGTCTATATAGCTCCTCCCCTAACTGCCAACCCCAGTCATTCGACCGAAGACAAGCAAGAAAAAAAAAAAAGGAGAAACTATAGGGTGCAGTGGTGACTGTAGTTTAAAAATAAAAAACACCTGCCTTAAAATGACAGGGCGGGCCGTGGACTGGATACACCACAAGAGAAATAAATTTATCAGGTAAGCATAAATTTTGTTTTCTCTTGTAAAGGTGTATCCAGTCCACGGGTTCATCCATTACTTGTGGGATACCAATACAAAAAGCTTTAGGACACGGATGAAGGGAGGGACAAGGCAGGCACTTAAACGGAAGGCACCACTGCCTGTAAGACCTTTCTCCCAAAAATAGCCTCCGAAGAAGCAAAAGTATCAAATTTATAGAATTTAGAAAAAGGTATGAAGCGAAGGCCAAGTCGCCGCCTTACAAATCTGTTCAACAGAGGCCTCATGTTTAAAAGCCCATGTGGAATCTACTGCTCTAGTAGAATGAGCTGTAATTCTTTCAGGAGGCTGCTGGCCAGCAGTCTCATAAGCTAAGCGTATTATACTTCTTAGCCAAAAAGAAAGAGAAGTTGCCGAAGCCTTTTGGCCTCTCCTCTGTCCAGAGTAGGCAACAAACAAAGCAGATGTTTGACGAAAATCCTTCGTAGCTTGTAAATAAAACTTTAAAGCACGAACTACATCAAGATTGTGTAATAGACGTTCCTTCTTTGAAGAAGGATTAGGACATAGTGAAGGAACAACAATCTCCTGATTGATATTCTTATTAGATACCACCTTAGGAAGAAACCCAGGTTTGGTACGTAACACTACCTTATCTGCATGGATAATCAGATAAGGGGAATCACATTGTAAAGCAGATAACTCCAAAACTCATCGAGCCGAGGAGATAGCTACTAAAAACAGAACTTTCCAAGATAAAAGCTAATATCTATGGAATGCAAAGGTTCAAACGGAACCCCTTGAAGAACTTTAAAGGGACACTGTACCCAAAAATTTTCTTTCGTGATTCAGATTGAGCATGAAATTTTAAGCAACTTTCTAATTTACTCCTATTATAAAATTTTCTTCATTCTCTTGGTATCTTTATTTGAAATGCAAGAATGTAAGTTTAGATGCCGGCCCATTTTTTGTGAACAACCTGGGTTGTCCATGCTGATTGGTGGATAAATTCATCCACCAATAAAAAAGTGCTGTCCAGAGTACTGGAAAGGAAAAAAAAAGCTTAGATGCCTTCTTTTTCAAATAGTGATAGCAAGAGAATGGAGAAAAATTGATAATAGGAGTAAATTAGAAAGTTACTTTAAAATTGCATGCTCTTTCTGAATTACAAAAGAAAAAATTTGGGTACAGTGTCCCTTTAAGAACTAAATTTAAACTCCATGGCGGAGCAACAGGTTTAAACACAGGCTTGATCCTAATTAAAGCCTGACAAAACGCCTGAACGTCTGGAACCTCAGCCAGACGTTTGTGCAAAAGAATAGACAGAGCAGAAATCTGTCCCTTTAAGGAACTAGCTGACAAACCCTTCTCCAATCCTTCTTGGAGAAAAGATAATATCCTAGGAATCCTGAACTTACTCCATGAGTAACCCTTGGATTCACACCAATGAGGATATTTACACCATATCTTATGATAGATTTTCCTGGTGACAGGCTTTCGAGCCTGAATTAAGGTATCAATGACCGATTCAGAAAAAAAACGCTTTGATAGAATCAAGCGTTCAATCTCCAAGCAGTCAGACGTAGAGAAATTAGATTTGGAAGTTTGAAGGGACCTTGAAGTAGAAGGTCCTGCCTTAGCGGCAGAGTCCATGGTGGAAAGGATGACATGTCCACCAGATCTGCATAGCAAGTCCTGCGTGGCCACCCAGGGGCTATAAAGATCACCAAAGCTCTCTCCTGCTTGATCTTGGCAATCAGACGAGGGATCAGAGGAAACGGTGGAAACACATAAGCCAGGCTGAAGGACCAAGGCGCTGCTAGAGCATCTATCAGCGCTGCCTTGGGATCCCTGGACCTGGACCCGTAACAAGGAAGCTTGGCGTTCTGACGAGACACCATGAGATCCAGTTCTGGTTTGCCCCAAAGTTGAATCAACTGGGCAAATACATCCGGATGGAGCTCCCACTCCCCCGGATGAAAAGTCTGCCGACTTAGAAAATCCGCCTCCCAGTTCTCTACTCCTGGGATATGGATAGCTGAGAGATGGCAAGAGTGAACCTCTGCCCATAGAATTATCTTTGAAACCTCCAATATTGCCAGGGGGCTCCTTGTTCCCCCCTGATGGTTGATATAGGCTACAGTCGTGATGTTGTCCGACTGAAATCTGATGAACCTGACCGCAGCTAGCTGAGGCCAAGCCTGAAGAGCATTGAATATCACTCTTAGTTCCAGAATGTTTATCAGAAGGAGGACCTCCTCCTGAGTCCACGAACCCTGAGCCTTCAGGGAGTTCCAGACTGCACACCAGCCCAGAAGGCTGGCATCTGTCGTTACTATAGTCCATTCTGGCCTGCGGAAACTCATTCCCTTGAACAGATGGACACGAGATAGCCACCAGAGAAGAGAATCCCTGGTCTTTTGATCCAGATTTAGTAGAGGGGACAAATCTGTGTAATCCCCATTCCACTGATTGAGCATGCAAAGTTGCATTGGTCTGAGATGTAGGCGGGCAAACGGAACTATGTCCATTGCCGCTACCATTAATCCGATTACCTCCATACACTGAGCCACTGACGGACGAGAAATGGAATAAAGAGCACGGCAATGAGTTAGAAGTTTTGACAACCTGACCTCTGTCAGATAAATCTTCATTTCTACTGAATCTATCAGAGTTCCTAGGAAGGAAACTCTTGTGAGTGGTGAGAGAGAACTCTTTCCTTTGTTCACCTTCCACCCGTGAGACCTTAGGAATGCCAGAACAATGTCCGTATGGGACCTGGCGATTTGAAAAGTTGACGCCTGTATCAGGATGTCGTCTAGGTAAGGGGCTACTGCTATACCCCGCGGTCTTAGAACCGCCAGAAGGGACCCTAGAACCTTCGTAAAGATTCTTGGTGCCGTGGCTAACCCGAAGGGAAGAGCCACAAACTGGTAATGCCTGTCTAGGAAGGCGAACCTGAGAAACTGATGATGATCCCTGTGTATCGGAATATGTAGATAAGCATCCTTTAAATCCACGGTAGTCATATATTGACCCTCCTGGATCATAGGTACGATGGTTCGAATAGTCTCCATCTTGAAGGATGGGACCCTGAGAAATTTGTTTAGGATCTTGAGATCCAAGATTGGTCTGAAAGTTCCCTCTTTCTTGGGAACTATTAACAGATTTGAATAGAAGCCCTGCCCCTGTTCCTCCTTTGGAACTGGGTGGATCACTTCCATAACTAGTAGGTCTTGAACGCAATGTAAGAATGCCTCTCTCTTTATCTGGTTTACAGATAATTTTGAGAGATGAAATCTCCCCTTTGGAGATGAAGCTTTGAAATCCAGAAGATATCCCTGGGAAACAATCTCCAGAGCCCAGGGATCCTGGACGTCTCTTGCCCAAGCCTGGGCGAAGAGAGAAAGTCTTCCCCCCACTAGATCCGGTCCCGGATCGGGGGCTACTCCTTCATGCTGTCTTAGAGGCAGCAGCAGGCTTTTTGGCCTGTTTCCCCTTGTTCCAAGCCTGGTTAGGTCTCCAGACTGGCTTGGACTGGGCAAAATTTCCCTCTTGTTTTGTAGAAGAAGAAGATGAAGCTGCGCCACTCTTAAGTTTCGAAAGGAACGAAAATTAGTCTGTTTGGTCCTTAACTTGTTGGACCTATCCTGGGGAAGGGCGGGGCCTTTTCCTCCAGTAAAATCAGAAATTATCTATTTCAGTCCAGGCCCAAATAGGGTCTGCCCTTTGAAGGGGATCTTGAGAAGTTTAGACTTTGAAGTAACGTCAGCTGACCAGGATTTAAGCCATAGCGCCCTACGTGCCTGAATGGAAACGGCGTCAGAAATAAATGAATTGGCTAACTTAAGAGCTTTAAGCCTGTCAAGGATATCATCCAACGGGGTCTCTACCTGTAAAGCCTCCTCCAGAGACTCGAACCAGAAAGCCGCTGCAGCAGTGACTGGGGCAATGCATGCAAGAGGCTGGAGAATAAAACCTTGTTGTATAAAGATTTTCTTAAGGAAACCCTCCAATTTCTTATCCATAGGATCTAGGAAAGCACAACTGTCCTCGACAGGAATAGTTGTATGCTTAGCTAGGGTAGAGACTGCTCCCTCCACCTTAGGGACCATTTGCCACAAGTCCATTGTAGCGGCATCTATAGGAAACATTTTCTTAAAAGCAGGAGGGGGAGAGAACGGCACACCTGGTCTACCCCATTCCTTAGTAATAATTTCTGAAAACCTCTTAGGGATTGGAAAAACATCAGTGTAAACAGGCACTGCAAAGTATTTGCCCATTTTACACAATTTCTCTGGGACTACAATAGTGTCACAGTCATCCAGAGTCGCTAAAACCTCCCTGAGCAACACGCGGAGGTGTTCAAGCTTAAATTTAAATGCTGTCATTACAGAGTCAGACTGAAGTAACACCTTCCCTGAATCAGAGAAGTCACCCACAGATAGAAGCTCTCCTGCTTCAACTTCTGCACATTGTGAGAGTATATCAGACATAGCTACTAAAGCGTCAGAGAGCTCTGTATTTGTTCTAGCCTCAGAGCTGTCTCGCTTTCCTTGTAACCCTGGCAGTTTGGACAATACCTCTGTGAGGGTATGATTCATAACTGCCGCCATGTCTTGTAAAGTAAACGCATTGGACGCGCTAGATGTACTTGGCGTCCCTTGAGAGGGAGTTATAGGTTCTGACACGTGGGGAGAGCTAGATGGCATAACCTCCCTTTTGTCAGTCTCAGAAACCTCAGGTGATAAATCATTAAAAGCCATAATATGGTCTTTATAACTTATAGAAAGGTCAGTGCATTTGGTACACATTCTAAGAGGGGTTCTAAACATAATGAACAAGGAGTTTCCTCTATGTCAGACATGTTTAACAGACTAGTAATGAGACCAGCAAGCTTGGAAAACACTTTAATAAATGTGAAAAAAGCAATAATAAAAAACGGTACTGTGCCTTTAAGAGAAAAAAACTACCACATAAACTGCAAAACAGTGAAAAAAATTAGTAAACTCTACGAAATTTTTACAGTGTGTATAAGGGACTAAAGCAGCATTGCACCCACTTGCAAATGGATGATTATCCCTCAGGCCCAAAAACGAATTAAAAAAACATTAAACCTGTTAACAAACAGTCAAACACACTGCCACAGCTCTGCTGTGGCTCCTACCTGCCCTTAAAAACGATTTTTGCAGGAACAAAACCCTCTATAGAGGTCCTATAAGCCAGAGGACTCCTTCAGGGAAGCTGGATGTCTCAGACTGAAAATGAAAATAGGCCCCTGCCACCATGCACTCAAAGTCAGAGGGCCTTAAAAAAGTATTCCTAGGAGTAATCTAACCAGCCATGTGGAAACTAGGCCCCAAATAAAGATTTATCACCCTCAGAGAAAAAACGTTTTTATTTATAAATTATGCAAACGTTTTTACACTAAGTAATATAGGTATTAACATGAATATTATCCCTTTTTGCAAACATGATCCCAGTTGTTGTTAAATCACTGTATCAGGCTTACCTTAAATATACCAGGCACTGTCAGCATTTTCTAGACCTCATCTCTCTAGAAAAAAATATACTGAACATACTCAAAGCAGGCAATCTGCAGACCGTCCCCCCAACTGAAGTTTTCTTTCCATACTCTTCAGTTATGTGTGAGAACAGCAATGGACCTTAGTTACAAACCACTAAGATCATCAAACCTCCAGGCAGAATTCTTCTTCCAATTTCTGCCTGAGAGTAAAAACAGTACAACGCCGGTACCGTTTAAAAATAACAAAGTTTTGATTGAAGGTAAAAACTACACTAAGTCACCACATCTCTCTTGATACTTCCTTTCTTGTCGAGAGCTGCAAGAGAATGACTGGGGTTGGCAGTTAGGGGAGGAACTATATAGACAGCTCTGCTGTGGCTGTCCTCTTGCAGCTTCCTGTTAGGAAGGAGAATATCCCACAAGTAATGGATGAACCCGTGGACTGGATACACCTTTACAAGAGAAAGTATATTAATATAACTGAGATAAGGCGCAGTCTGCAGAGGCTTAGATACAGGGTAATCACAGAGGTAAAAAGTATATTAATATAAATGAGATAAGGTGCAGTCTGCAGAGGCTTAGATACAGGGTAAACACAGAGGTAAAAAGTATATTAAAATAACTGAGATAAGGGGCAGTGTGCAGAGGGTTAGATACAAGGTAATCACAGAGGTAAAAAGTATATTAATATAACTGACATAAGGGGCAGTCTGTAGAGGGTTAGATACAAGGTAATCACAGAGGTAAAAAGTATATTAATATAACTGAGATAAGGGGCAGTCTGCAGAGGCTTAGATACAAAGTAATCACAGAGGTAAAAAGTATATTAATATAACTGAGATAAGGGGCAGTCTGCAGAGGGTTAGATACAGGGTAATCACAGAGGTAAAAAGTATATTAATATAACTGAGATAAGGAGCAGTCTGCAGAGGCTTAGATACAGGGTAATCACAGAGGTAAAAAGTATATTAACCCCTTAAGGACAAGGCCATTTTTCAATTTCTTTCCCTTAAAGGGACATGCCACCCACATTTTTTCTTTTATGATTTAGAAAGAGAATGCAATTTTAAACATCTTTCTAATTTACTTATATTATCTAATTTGTTTTATTCTCTTGATATTCTTTGATGAAAAGCATATCTAGATATGCTCACTAGCTGCTGATTGGTTGCTGTACATAGAAGCCTCGTGTGATTGGCTCACCATGTGCATTGCTTTTTCTTCAACTAAGGATATTTTAAAAATGAAGCAAAAAAAATTTTATGCTTACCTGATAAATTTATTTCTCTTATGGTGTATCCAGTCCATTACTTGTGGGATATTCTCCTTCCCAACAGGAAGTTGCAAGAGGATCACCCACAGCAGAGCTGCTATATAGCTCCTCCCCTAACTGTCATATCCAGTCATTCGACCGAAACTAGCCGAGAAAGGAGAAACCATAGGGTGCAGTGGTGACTGTAGTTTAAAATTTAGACCTGCCTTAAAAGGACAGGGCGGGCCGTGGACTGGATACACCACAAGAGAAATAAATTTATCAGGTAAGCATAAATTATGTTTTCTCTTGTTAGGTGTATCCAGTCCACGGATCATCCATTACTTGTGGGATACCAATACCAAAGCTAAAGTACACGGATGAAGGGAGGGACAAGGCAGGTACTTAAACGGAAGGGACCACTGCCTGTAGAACCTTTCTCCCAAAAATAGCCTCTGAAGAAGCAAAAGTATCAAATATGTAAAATTTTGAAAAGGTATGAAGCGAAGACCAAGTCGCCGCTTTGCAAATCTGTTCAACAGAAGCCTCATTTTTAAAGGCCCAGGTGGAAGCCACAGCTCTAGTAGAATGAGATGTAATCCTTTCAGGGGGCTGCTGTCCAGCAGTCTCATAGGCTAAGCGTATTACGCTCCGAAGCCAAAAAGAAAGAGAGGTTGCCGAAGCCTTTTGACCTCTCCTCTGTCCAGAGTAAACAACAAACAGGGAAGATGTTTGACGAAAATCTTTAGTCGCTTGTAAGTAAAACTTTAAAGCACGGACTACGTCCAAATTATGTAAAAGAAGTTCCTTCTTTGAAGAAGGATTAGGACACAATGATGGAACAACAATCTCTTGATTGATATTCTTGTTGGAAACTACCTTAAGTAAAAACCCAGGTTTCGTACGCAGAACTACTTTATCTGTATGGAAAATCAGATAAGGAGAATCACATTGTAAAGCTGATAACTCAGAGACTCTACGAGCCGAGGAAATAGCCATCAAAAACAGAACTTTCCAAGATAAAAGTTTGATATCAATGGAATGAAGGGGTTCAAACGGAACTCCTTGAAGAACCTTAAGAACCAAGTTTAAGCTCCATGGAGGAGCAACCGGTTTAAACACAGGCTTAATTCTAACCAAAGCCTGACAAAATGCCTGGACGTCTGGAACCTCTGCCAGACGCTTGTGCAAAAGGATAGACAGAGCAGAAATCTGTCCCTTTAAAGAACTAGCTGATAATCCTTTATCCAAACCCTCTTGGAGAAAGGACAATATCCTAGGAATCCTAACCTTACTCCATGAGTAATTCTTGGATTCACACTAATGAAGATATTTGCGCCATATCTTATGATAGATTTTCCTGGTTACAGGCTTTCGTGCCTGTATTAAGGTATCAATGACTGACTCGGAGAAGCCACGCCTTGATAAAATCAAGCGTTCAATCTCCAGGCAGTCAGTCTCAGAGAAATTAGATTTGGATGATTGAAAGGACCTTGTAGTAGAAGGTCTTGTCTCAGAGGCAGAGGCCAAGGTGGAAAGGATGACATGTCCACCAGGTCTGCATACCAGGTCCTGCGTGGCCACGCAGGCGCGATCAAGATCACTGATGCTCTCTCCTGTTTGATTTTGGCAATAAGTCGAGGGAGCAGAGGAAACGGTGGAAACACATAAGCCAGGTTGAAGAACCACGGTGCTGCTAGAGCATCTATCAGCGTCGCTTCTGGGTCCCTGGACCTGGATCCGTAACAAGGAAGCTTGGCGTTCTGGCGAGACGCCATGAGATCCAATTCTGGTGTGCCCCAACGATGAACCAATTGAGCAAACACCTCCGGATGGAGTTCCCACTCCCCCGGATGAAAAGTCTGACGACTTAGAAAATCCGCCTCCCAGTTCTCTACACCTGGGATATGGATCGCTGATAGATGGCAAGAGTGAGTCTCTGCCCAGCGAATTATCTTGGAGACTTCTAACATCGCTAGGGAGCTCCTGGTCCCCCTTTGATGGTTGATGTAAGCCACAGTCGTGATGTTGTCCGACTGAAATCTGATGAACCTCAGGGTTGCTAACTGAGGCCAAGCTAGAAGAGCAATGAATATTGCTCTTAACTCCAGAATATTTATTGGGAGGAGTTTCTCCTCCTGAGTCCACAATCCCTGAGCCTTCAGGGAATTCCAGACTGCACCCCAACCTAGAAGGCTGGCATCTGTTGTTACAATTGTCCAATCTGGCCTGCGAAAGGTCATACCTTTGGACAGATGGACCCGAGATAGCCACCAGAGAAGAGAATCTCTGGTCTCTTGATCCATATTTAGCAGAGGGGACAAATCTGTGTAATCCCCATTCCACTGACTGAGCATGCATAATTGCAGCGGTCTGAGATGTAGGCGCGCAAATGGCACTATGTCCATCGCCGCTACCATTAAGCCGATCACTTCCATGCACTGAGCCACCGAAGGGCGCGGAATGTAGTGAAGAACACGGCAAGAATTTAGAAGCTTTGATAACCTGGACTCCGTTAGGTAAATTTTCATTTCTACAGAATCTATCAGAGTTCCTAGGAAGGAAACCCTTGTGAGGAGTGATAGAGAACTCTTTCCCTCGTTCACTTTCCACCCATGCGACCTCAGAAATGCCAACACTATGTCCGTATGAGATTTGGCAATTTGGAAGTTTGACGCCTGTATCAGGATGTCGTCTAGATAAGGGGCCACTGCTATGCCCCGTGGTCTTAGGACCACCAGAAGAGACCCCAGAACCTTTGTAAAAATTCTTGGGGCTGTAGCTAACTCGAAGGGAAGAGCCACAAACTGGTAATGCCTGTCTAGAAAGGCAAACCTTAGGAACCGATGATGATCTTTGTGAATCGGTATGTGAAGGTAAGCATCCTTCAAATCCACTGTGGTCATGTACTGACCCTCCTGGATCATAGGTAGGATTGTCCGAATAGCTTCCATTTTGAACGATGGAACTCTGAGGAATTTGTTTAAGATCTTTAGATCCAAAATTGGTCTGAAGGTTCCCTCTTTTTTGGGAACCACAGATTTGAATAAAATCCCTGTCCTTGTTCCATCTGTGGAACTGGATGGATCACTCCCATTATTAGGAGGTCTTGCACACAGTGTAAGAATGCCTCTTTCTTTATCTGGTCTACAGATAATCTCTAAAGGTGAAATCTCCCTTGTGGGGGGGAAGCTTTGAAGTCCAGAAGATATCCCTGAGATATGATCTCCAACGCCCAGGGATCCTGAACATCTCTTGCCCACGCCTGGGCGAAGAGAGAAAGTCTGCCCCCTACTAGATCCGTTGCCGGATAGGGGGCCGTTCCTTCATGCTGTCTTAGAGGCAGCAGCAGGCTTTCTGGCCTGCTTGCCTTTTCTCCAGGCCTGGTTAGATTTCCAGGCCGGCTTGGATTGCGCAAAAGTTCCCTCTTGTTTTGTAGCAGAGGAAGTTGATGCTGCACCTGCCTTGAAGTTTCAAAAGGCACGAAAATTAGACTGTTTGGCCCTTGATTTGGCCCTGTCCTGAGGAAGGGTATGACCCTTACCTCCAGTAATGTCAGCAATAATTTCCTTCAAACCAGGCCCGAATAGGGTCTGCCCCTTGAAGGGAATGTTAAGTAATTTAGACTTTGAAGTCACGTCAGCTGACCAAGATTTAAGCCATAGCGCCCTACGCGCCTGGATGGCGAATCCAGAATTCTTAGCCGTTAGTTTAGTCAAATGAACAATGGCATCAGAAACAAAAGAATTAGCTAGCTTAAGTGTTCTAAGCTTGTCAAGTATTTCAGTCAATGGAGTAGCTGTCTGAAAGGCCTCTTCCAGAGACTCAAACTAGAACGCCGCAGCAGCAGTGACAGGAGCAATGCATGCAAGGGGCTGCAGGATAAAACCTTGTTGAATAAACATTTTCTTAAGGTAACCTAATTTTTTATCCATTGGATCTGAAAAAGCACAACTGTTCTCGACAGGGATAGTGGTACGCTTTGCTAAAGTAGAAACTGCTCCCTCCACCTTAGGGACCGTCTGCCATAAGTCCCGTGTGGTGCCGTCTATTGGAAACATTTTTCTAAAAATAGGAGGGGGGGGGGGGGGGAAACGGCACACCGGATCTGTCCCACTCCTTAGTAATAATTTCTGTAAACCTTTTAGGTATTGGAAAAACGTCAGTACACACCGGCACCGCGTAGTATTTATCCAGTCTACACAATTTCTCTGGCACTGCAATTGTGTCACAGTCATTCAGAGCAGCTAAAACCTCTCCAAGCAACACCCGGAGGTTATTAAGCTTAAATTTAAAAGTAGACATATCTGAATCAGGTTTCCCCGAGTCAGAGACGTCACCCACAGACTGAAGCTCTTCCTCAGCTTCTGCATATTGTGACGCAGTATCAGACATGGGCCTTAAAAACATAATTTATGTAAGAACTTACCTGATAAATTCATTTCTTTCATATTAACAAGAGTCCATGAGCTAGTGACGTATGGGATATACATTCCTACCAGGAGGGGCAAAGTTTCCCAAACCTTAAAATGCCTATAAATACACCCCTCACCACACCCACAAATCAGTTTAACGAATAGCCAAGAAGTGGGGTGATAAGAAAAAGTGCGAAGCATATAAAATAAGGAATTGGAATAATTGTGCTTTATACAAAAAAATCATAACCACCACAAAAAAGGGTGGGCCTCATGGACTCTTGTTAATATGAAAGAAATGAATTTATCAGGTAAGTTCTTACATAAATTATGTTTTCTTTCATGTAATTAACAAGAGTCCATGAGCTAGTGACGTATGGGATAATGACTACCCAAGATGTGGATCTTTCCACACAAGAGTA